>NC_091387.1:1734711-1737211 GCF_038502225.1 Cherax quadricarinatus
TGTGTACCTCATATCCATCCTGTGGATGGTGCTCCAAGAACATACGAACACAAACGAAGCCAGAAAGAGTTAACAAGAATACATCTGGATTTATATGTACAAATGGTTATAGCTATTCGAAGGAAAATTTTGGATATTTCATGAGGGAGACTGACTGACTGTCTGGCTGACTGACTGGCTGGCTGAATGGCTGACTGACTGACTGGCTGTCCGTCTGTCTGTCTGGCTGACTGACTGGCTGACTGATGTCTGGCTGGCTGGCTGTCTGGCTGACTGACTGTCTGACTGGCTGACTGACTGACTGTCTGACTGATGTCTGTCTGGCTGGCTGTCTGGCTGACTGACTGGCTGTCTGTCTGGCTGACTGACTGTCTGACTGGCTGGCTAGTGGCTACAAGGAGACCGTGACACAGGATACACGAGCAGATCAACAGCAACCCATAAGATACAGCAGTAGTGGGTGTTCTCAATGGTACCACCGCCTTCAAGAATCCTACCCCCCAACCCCTCCCCCTACCCCCTCCTCTTCTCCGCGACCCCTCCTATATCTTTCTTAACTCCGAAACCTACTCCCCCCTCCACCACCAGACCTACATACCCCTCCCACCACCCATCCCCTACCTTCCCAGCCACCCAACCAGTACCTCCTTCACCGCCTCCACCACCCTCCACACTCGCCAAAACTGCCTCCACTACCCCCTCTATAATGTCCCCATCCACCGCCCCAACCGTAACCCTGCACACTCTCAAAAAGGGATTCCACTCACAATCACAAGTTCCTGGGTTCGATTTCCTGGTGCCAACAAACATATGGGAGAGTTTGCTTACATTCCTCCCACTATGTGTTAGCCCTCTGATGTGGGTGGCGACCATCACAAGATGCTAAATTCCAGTGTAAGACACTCTAGTACCTGCTGGATTGTTACACTGTGTAAGATACTCTAGTACCTGCTGGATTGTTACACTGTGTAAGATACTCCAGTACCTGCTGGAATGTTACACTGTGTAAGACACTCCAGTACCTGCTGGATTGTTACACTGTGTAAGATACTCTAGTACCTGCTGGAATGTTACACTGTGTAAGACACTCTAGTACCTGCTGGAATGTTACACTGTGTAAGATACTCCAGTACCTGCTGGAATGTTACACTGTGTAAGATACTCCAGTACCTGCTGGAATGTTACACTGTGTAAGACACTCCAGTACCTGCTGGAATGTTACACTGTGTAAGATACTCCAGTACCTGCTGGAATGTTACACTGTGTAAGACACTCCAGTACCTGCTGGAATGTTACACTGTGTAAGACACTCCAGTACCTGCTGGAATGTTACACTGTGTAAGACACTCCAGTACCTGCTGGAATGTTACACTGTGTAAGACACTCCAGTACCTGCTGGAATGTTACACTGTGTAAGACACTCCAGTACCTGCTGGAATGTTACACTGTGTAAGACACTCCAGTACCTGCTGGAAGTATTGGGTGTAAGGTATCCGTGAACCAAACTATATTAATTAAAAAACCCTCAAAGCCTTACCTGGCAACCCCAGTGTCTGTGTTGATTGAGGGGGGAGGGGCGCTGGCAGGGAGGAGGGGAAGTGGAGGGGAGAGGTTGTGAAAGAGAAGGGGTTGTGTAAGAGTGGAAGAGGTTGTATGAAAGGGTGAGGGAGGTGGGAGGAGTCTATTATGAGGCAGAAAGATTATTGTGAGGAAGATAGAAGGAAGGAAGAAGGAAGGAAAGAAGGAAGGAAGAAGGAAGGAAGAAAGGAAGGAAAGAAGGAAGGAAAGAAAGGAAGAAAAAATGAAGGAAGGAAGAAGGAAGGAAAGAAGAAAGGAAAGAAGGAAGGAAAGAAGGAGGAAGGAAGGAAGAAGAAAGGAAGAAAGAAGGAAGGAAGGAAGGAAAGAAGGAAGAAGGAAGGAAGAAATGAAGGAAGAAGGACGGAAGGAAGGAAGAAAAGAAGGAAGGAAGAAGGAAGGAAGGAGGAAATAAGGAAGAAAAAAGGATGACGGAAGGAAGATGGAAGGAAAGAAGGAAGGTAGAAGGAAGAAGGAAGGAAGAAGGAAGGAAAGAAGAAAGAAGGAAGAAGGAAGAAGGAAGGAAGAAGGAAGGAAAGAAGGAAGAAGGAAGGACGAAAGAAAGAAGGAAGAAGGAAGGAAAGAAGGAAGGAAAGAAGGAAAGAAGGAAGAATGAAGGAAATAAGGAAGGAAAGAAGGAGGGAAGAAGGAAGGAAATAAGGAAGGAAAGAATGAAGAAGGAAGGAAGAAGGAAGGAAAGAAGGAAGGAAGAAGGAAAGAAAGAAGGAAGAAGGAAGGAAGAAGGAAGGAAAGAAGGAAGGAAGGAAAGAATGAAAGAAATAAGAAAGGAAAGAAGGAAGGAAATAAGGAAGGAAATAAGGAAGGAAAGAAGGAAGGAAAGAAGGAAGGAAATAAGGAAGGAAATAAGGAAGGAAAGAAGGAAGGAAGGAAATAAGGAAGAGAAGAAGGAAGGAAAGAATGAAAG
>NC_091387.1:1742211-1749711 GCF_038502225.1 Cherax quadricarinatus
CTTCGTGGGGACCCCGCTGGTCACAGGAAGCTCACTTCCGACACCTCGCCACGTACCATGACTCACTGCTGTCTTCCCCTGACAAGTGTGTGTGTGTGTGTGTGCAGTAGTGTGTGTGTTGTGTAGTGTGTTGAACAGTGTGTGTGTGTGTTGTGTGTTGTGTGTGTGTGTGTGTGTGTGTGTGTGTGTGTGTGTGTGTGTGTTGTGTGTGTGTGTGTGTGTGTGTGTGAGTGTGTGTGTGTGTGTGTGTGTGTGTGTGTGTGTGTGTGTGTGGTGTGTGTGTGTGTGTGTGTGTGTGTGTGTGTGTGTGTGTTGTGTGTGTGTGTGTGTGTGTGTGTGTGTGTGTGTTGTGTGTGTGTGTGTGTGTGTGTGTGTGTTGTGTTGTGTGTGTGTGTGTGTTGTGTGTGTGTGTGTGTGTGTGTGTGTTGTGTTGTGTGTGTGTTGTGTGTGTTGTGTGTGTGTGTGTTGTGTGTGTGTGTGTGTGTGTGTGTGTGTGTGTGTTGTGTTGTGTTGTGTGTGTGTGTGTGTGTGTGTGTGTGTGTGTGTGTGTGTGTGTGTGTGTGTGTGTGTGTGTGTGTGTGTGTGTGTGTGTGTGTCATGTGTGTGTGTGTGCATTGTGTGTGTGTACAGTGTGCTGAAAAGCAGTTGATATTGTGTGTGTTGTGTGCATTGTGTGTTGTGTGCTGTGTTGCATTGTGTGTGCGTGTATTGTGTGTGTTCAGTGTGTTGTGGTGTATTGTGTGTGCTGTGGTATTGTGTGTATTAGTGTATTGTGTGGGTATCAGTGTTGTGTGTATTGTGTGTGTTGTGTGTATTGTGTGTGTTGTGTGTATTAGTGTGTGTGTGTATTGTGTGGTGTATATTAGTGTGTAGTGTATTAGTGTGTAAGTATGTGTGTATTGTGTGTGTTGTGTGTGTTGTGTGTATTGTGTGTGTTGTGTGTATTGTGTGTGTTGTGTGTATTGTGTGTGTTGTGTGTATTGTGTGTGTTGTGTGTATTGTGTGTGTTGTGTGTATTGTGTGTGTTGTGTGTATTGTGTGTGTTGTGTTATACATACACACACACACACACACATATATATATATATACATATATATATATATATATATATATATATATATATATATATATATATATATATATATATAATTTATAAACAATTATAAACATTATAAACATTATACATAATACCGTATAAAACAGGTATCAACAGAAGCCGTTATATTTAAAATAAAGAAAACAGTTACGCGTAACTATCAAGATTTACACATAAATCATCACACAATCACAAAAAAATACATACAAATACAAAAAATAATTTACATAAACACAAAAGTATACAAATCCACAAATACGACCCAAAAAAAAAAACGGAATAACATTCAGAAACGCAGTAAATTACAGAAACACAGAGACCCAAAAACAACATACAAGGCGGAGCGGTACTGCTAATTATCGCGTATTTGTTACAACTAATATTATAAGGGCAAAATAGCAGGAAGCAAAGCAGGGGTGGTAACGAGATAATAAAGAGAATAACTGACCATAGGAAGAACAGGATCCAGATGGCATGCCACCTTAGCCTTGTATTAAATGCATAGTGACATCAGAAGTCCATGTTTGTATCTGCTAAGACAGTTTCTCACTTAGTTCTCGCTTCTATCCTACATTCATCATGTTAGAGAAAGTTCACTCTCCTGCCTTCATTGCGAGTCCAAGAGCTTTAGCATGACCAGTTGGCGTGTTATTGCTATGGCTAATGTTTCTCTCCGTTGTCGCTTCTATCCTACACTCATGATTTTAGGGTAAGTTCACTCTCCTGCCCTTACTGCAGTCCAGGAGCTTTAGCATGACTAGTGAACTGTATATTCACAGGGAAGCGCTAAACCCAAAGGAGTTATAGAGCACCTGGCATGACCAAAAAACTCTCAGAATATTGTACAAGGCGCCTCCATTTCTCGTAATATTTTGGATGGGTGTTAAAACGAGGCTGCGACCTCATAAAATCCACGTTTTTTAGAGTTTAATCCTATAATCCAACTCTCTCCTGGGATAAACACTTACACAGTTGCGGAATACACTTGGTAATTACAAATAATTACTTAAAGCAATGCTACACCGGAACGACTATCGCTAATACACTAAGATTATCGGCACGTTTTACAATGGGGCTCAACGAAGCGGCCAAACCGGTAGCGCACATTTCCCTAAACCATTTTTTTTTCCTTTCGACTGACCGGACATAATCACTAGAATTTCCTCAGGTTTTATAGTTTATATTGTCCTTTAGTAAGGTGAATACTGTTTATATTATTCCTCAGTAGAAGGTTAATCTTTATATTTCCGTCGAGGTTAAGTTCGCGTTTCACTGTAGTTAATAAACACTTGTAGATTATCGCATCAGTCCAAGTGGTTCTCTATGACCTGTGACACACTAACTTGACCCGATATGACCTGTAACTAGGTCAGTTTCGTCAGTGTGGCCCTACGTGACCACATCACCACTACTTTCCTGCAGTGGGCGAGGCTCTTGTGCTGACTTTCAGGCAGCTGCCACCATTGCCCGGGCAAGCCTTCCACACACCACTACTGCTACACCAGGGGCAGTGTGACACTGGGCAGTGTGACGGTGTGACGGAGAGACACCTAGTGAAGATAACTGACGTAGTTTAGTAGTATTCCTTGAAGGCAGCGGTGGAAGGAAGATAATTGTCCCTTTTACTTTCCACCGCTAGGGTGCCCCCTCCGCTGACACGAGGCTATTGTACCAGACTGTCCTCTTGGTGTCTTGATGGGTGCCTGCCTGCTGCTGAGTGCCTAGCCTGCTGGCACACCCTGCTGCTGGTGTAGTGGCGGCCGCCACGGCCAGAGTGTGTGTGTGCGTGTGGCCGTGTGTGTTAACCCTCATATACACCACTCCTGTGCACCTGTGATCACCTCCTGCACACCCCGCGGACTGACGCTCATGTTCACTGCGCCGCTCGTCGAGACCCACTGTAAAGACTAGTGAAAAAACCCAGCGAGTGGGACGAACTCATAAAAAACTCTCAGACAAAAAACGCGCGCGGACTTGTGTTGCGCAGATGGTGCTGCCATCTAGCGGCGCCGCCGCCACCCACGCCGCTGCCAGGCGCCTTAAAAACACTACTGTATAACCTTATTAATCCTCAATATAAACCATTTTACACACAATAATACACATACCTGCACTATTTACACTCACTACAACCCTCTTACAAGCTTACATTACTGGTTTAATAGGTAGATTTAACATATAAACCAGCCGCCAACGTTTTTAGTTAAAAATTAAATGCAATTTTTAGGTACAGATAAGACCCTTCCATTGCAGATAAGGGCAAAATATAACACATAACTCTCTCAGGCCATAAAATATACTACAACTACAAGTGGTAACAGTTATTCTGCGTATAAATAGAGGAACATTCACGTTAGTTATATTTACTGGCGGAACGAGTTACGTCAATATTGCTATATAACTTATAATTCAAGAATTTACTAGATATTGAGTAGATGGTGTTGCAAGCAAGTAGGAATAGGTTGCTTGTCTTAAAGCTGTATTATGCAATAACATTAACAACATTAACAACTCTCTCCAGGTAAACTAGAGACAAATACCTTCTACCAATCTATAATTTTGACTATCTGCTACTAAGGTATGTTGTAATATGAAAGAGAATGGTCTTACGGTTTAAGGGGCATAGCTTAACCGACTTATGATTTAAGAGAAGCCAGAGGAGCCGTATGTGGCGTTTGTTGTCAGTATTATCATTCAATTCCAGGTAATTTCACCAACATTAGCAACTCGCAGTGGAACAAACGCTAGTGTTTTAAATAATACAACAAATATTTCCGTAAAAAAAAACCCTTAACTCCCATAAAACGAGAAACATTAGGATATCCATTTATCACTGCATTCACTACCCCCACATTTCCCTACACTACAACATTGTTCATAATTCATCATCCGTGTTATAATGGTGAACACTGTACGTTCAGAATTATGAAATATACCCAAGTAACTTTTAAACTGTCTTTCTAAACTGTTCTATACATACAGACGTAGAATTCAATACATTAATAAAAACATCTGGGTATACAATGAAAATCTCGAAGTCCTTAAAAGTTTGAACGATACATTGTGGAAATGCAGTGCTTAGAGTTGTCAATAAACCTATTTTTATTACATACCGGGAATCAATTCAAAATGTCACATCTGAAATACGACTCTCAGAGAGGCGCTTTCAAGATTACATTTTTCCTCCCTAAAAAGGTACAATCCATACCGGTATAAAACATGAATGTAATGATAAAGTAATGTACACAAGAGTACAAATAGTGGGATATTTGGCGGTGGTATGTGGCAACCTTCAAGAAATATTACTCCCAGGAGAGCCTCCGCACTCATAGAAAACGGTAACTCCAGATGCCCCAAGACAGACTATACCATCTTCTTGTCTCCCCCCACCTCCTTCAAGGTGATGTTGCTAGTGCTCTCGTTCCCGGGAACTGGAGTTGCCCTCCTCTTCCTTGGCTGTAAGCTGATTATCTCCCCTCTCCCAGGAACTGCATTATCCCTCACGGGATTCACGCGCCCCACTAAATATATTAATACAATGGAAATAAGTCGCTGATTTTTTTTTTGGTTTATCCTAATAATAATAATAATAATAATAATAATAATAATAATAATAATAATAATAATAATAATTATTATTATTATTATTATTCCTACAAGTACATGATACAATTATACAAAAGATACCTGACATCAGTGACATACTACTACACTGCAAGCCCCTTGTTGCGCATATCATTTCGGGCAATTTTGTCCCAGGATGCAACCCACACCAGTAAACTAACACCCAGGTAACAGGGACAGCAGGTGTCTTAAGGAAGAACGTCCTAATGTTTCCACCCGTACCGGGGATCAAACCACGAACCTCAATGTGTGAGCTGAGTGCACTAGGAGTCTAGTGCTCTCGTTTCCAGGAACTGGAGTTTCCCTTCCCTCCCCTGGTTGTAAGCTGATTACCTCCCCTATCCCAAGAGCTACATTATCCCCAAGGGATTTACGCGTTCCCATGAATATATTCATACATTGGAAATACGTCACTTTGGTTTATCTGGATGGTAATTTACACTATGTATGATAATTGCACATTAAAATGGTATAAAATACCGACAGGTTGTTAGGTAAGACACATATGCAACAGTTAGGTATCTTTATTATGAAACGTTTCGCCTACACAGTAGGCTTCTTCAGTCAAGTACAGAAAAGTTGATAGAAGCAGAAGATACTTGAAGACGATGTAATCAGTCCATCACCCTTAAAGTTTTGAGGTGGTCAGTCCCTCAGTCTGGAGAAGAGTATTGTTCCATATTATGAAACAATATTGTTTCATAATATGGAACAATGCTCTTCTCCAGACTGAGGGACTGACCACCTCAAAACTTTAAGGGTGATGGACTGATTACATCGTCTTCAAGTATCTTCTGCTTCTATCAACTTTTCTGTACTTGACTGAAGAAGCCTACTGTGTAGGCGAAACGTTTCATAATAAAGATACCTAACTGTTGCATATGATAATTGCACTTATGGTAGGTAAAATATTTGTTAGGAAACAGGACAAGTGTTTCCTGACGCGGGTTTTAGTTATATGATGACCCACAGCTGGAGCTTTTGGTCATCTGACCGAGGCCTTCCACTGGCTTACCACTCCACCACTTTAAAAAATCATGGTTATGATTATAATCATCAGTACGTGGTTTGTACGTCGGTTTACGTGCGACCAACAGTAACAGCCTGGCTGATCAGGCCCTGGTCCACGATGAGGCCTGGTCACAGACCGGGCCGCGGGGGCGTTGACCCCCGAAACCCTCTCCAGGTATATTATTATTAAGAACATTAGTGGGTAGGGCCATGTAAATATCGAACGACTGTTTGGGATTATCTTAAGATAAGATAAGATAAGATTTCGTTGGGATTTTTAACCCCGGAGGGTTAGCCACCCAGGATAACCCAAGAAAGTCAGTGCGTCATCGAGGACTGACTAACTTATTTCCATTGTGGTCCTTAATCTTGTCCCCCAGGATGCCACCCACACCAGTCGACTAACACCCAGGTACCTATTTGCTGCTAGGTGAACAGGTGTAAGGAAACGTGTCGAAATGTTTCCACCCGCCGGGAATCGAACCCGGGCCCTCCGTGTGTGAAGCGGGAGCTTTAGCCACCAGGCCACCGGGCCAATTATACATATATTGCTATGAATGATAATTAATATAACTGTGTTTATGTATACCTGTACCTGAGTATACTTCCTATTAAAAACAACTGGTACTATATTCTCCTATTTTGTGTCTCACTTCCACAGTAATCTTAAGATAAATAATTTCCCAACGTAACTAAAAACAAAACCTAATCAGCTGATGATGTTACTTAATATTGACATAATAATAATTATAATAATTAGTCTAAATATTACACATCTGTAATAAACATTAGTGATAAATTATGCATAGGGATATATTATATAGATTTATACGTTATAATTATAACCATGATTTTAAAAGGAGTGGTAAGCCAGCGGAAGGCCTCAGTCAAATGACCAAAAGCTCCAGCTGTGGGTCATATGACTAACACCCGCGTCAGGAAACACTTGTGTTTCCTCACAAACATAACACCTGCTAAATACAATGGTAATTATTTAACTCTCGGGATTTATAAAACACTGAAACTCAAATTACTGGTCATAGACCGGGTCACGGGGGGCGTTGACCCCTGAAAACCTCTCCAGGTATATTCCAGGTATTAAAGTTTACTTCGACTGGTGTTGTACAGGTTATACACAGCTTTAAATGACCCACTTATGTAGAATAAATCAAAGATAAACAAATCAAATGGTATAAACGTGTTTATAGGCAGCCTACGCTGCCTACTAGATTCTTATCCCGCAGCACTGCGGTGGTGCCCTGTCTAGGCCTGCCCAGGTCAGTGAGGCAAGGAGTCTACCCGCCCTCACTTCATGACCTACCCACGCGGGTTTAACAACCTCCCCCTCCACGGACGGGCTATGGTCATTCCTTCACTTTGCCCGTTGTGTACTCACACCTTTCCAATTAAAACCAACTAGTCTACGGCCGTATCTTTGCAACTTACGTTACCCGTTCAGCACTAAACCGCTGTTCATCAGTAAGAACAGTATTAATAATAAGGCAGTAATACAACTATTTCTTGTATATTTACACAGGGCAGTAATACAACTGGTTCTTGTATATTTACATAGGGCAGTAATACACACACAGAGCTATAACTCGACCCCTGCAACCACAACTAGGTGAGTACACACACACACACACACACACACACACACACACACTACCACCACCATTAAACTTGGCCCCACTGTTAATTAGGAATTTTCTTTCCAACCTTAAACTAAATGCTAGACGGAGGTCCTTGATACAACAACGGTAGGAGA
>NC_091387.1:1757211-1857211 GCF_038502225.1 Cherax quadricarinatus
GTCTTGAAGATGTTGTAAGTCTGAGGTTGTCAGTCCCTCAGTCTTGAAGATGTTGTAAGTCTGAGGTAGTCAGTCCCTCAGTCTTGAACATGTTGTAAGTCTGAGGTGGTCAGTCCCTCAGTCTTGAAGATGTTGTAAGTCTGAGGTGGTCAGTCCCTCAGTCTTGAAGATGTTGTAAGTCTGAGGTGGTCAGTCCCTCAGTCTTGAAGATGTTGTAAGTCTGAGATGGTCAGTCCCTCAGTCTTGAAGATGTTGTAAGTCTGAGGTGGTCAGTCCCTCAGTCTTGAAGATGTTGTAAGTCTGAGGTGGTCAGTCCCTCAGTCTTGAAGATGTTGTAAGTCTGAGGTGGTCAGTCCCTCAGTCTTGAAGATGTTGTAAGTCTGAGGTGGTCAGTCCCTCAGTCTTGAAGATGTTGTAAGTCTGAGGTGGTCAGTCCCTCAGTCTTGAAGATGTTGTAAGTCTGAGGTGGTCAGTCCCTCAGTCTTGAAGATGTTGTAAGTCTGAGGTGGTCAGTCCCTCAGTCTTGAAGATGTTGTAAGTCTGAGGTGGTCAGTCCCTCAGTCTTGAAGATGTTGTAAGTCTGAGGTGGTCAGTCCCTCAGTCTTGAAGATATAGCAAGTCTGAGGTGGTCAGTCCCTCAGTCTTGAAGATATAGCAAGTCTGAGGTGGTCAGTCCCTCAGTCTTGAAGATATAGCAAGTCTGAGGTGGTCAGTCCCTCAGTCTTGAAGATATAGCAAGTCTGAGGTGGTCAGTCCCTCAGTCTTGAAGATATAGCAAGTCTGAGGTGGTCAGTCCCTCAGTCTTGAACATATAGCAAGTCTGAGGTGGTCAGTCCCTCAGTCTTGAACATATAGCAAGTCTGAGGTGGTCAGTCCCTCAGTCTTGAAGATATAGCAAGTCTGAGGTGGTCAGTCCCTCAGTCTTGAAGATATAGCAAGTCTGAGGTGGTCAGTCCCTCAGTCTTGAACATATAGCAAGTCTGAGGTGGTCAGTCCCTCAGTCTTGAACATATAGCAAGTCTGAGGTGGTCAGTCCCTCAGCTCCGAGTAAGAGAGGCAGAGAACTTGTCAACCAGAACAAATTAACGAAGACTTAAGAGACAAAACGAAGGAAACAAAGAGAAGCAGAGACGATAATTGAAACACACACACATTACCAAAGAAACAGAATAAGGGGAAACACAAAACAGAAGAGAGACAGTGTCATAATTTGATAAACGGCAGACGAGGAACCTACTTCGACAGGCTAACAGAATCAACATACAGAAGGGTGCATTAAATGAAGGAGTTATATAAAGAAAGACGGATAAAAAAGGAAGAGGCGGGAAGGGGAAAGAGTTAGCAGTGAAAGTGCTACACACTGAGAAAGCAATAAAGGTTAAGAGGGAATGGAAATAAAGAAGAGGAGAGAGGGAAGGGAGGTAGATAAGCACTAGGGGAACGGCAGACACACCAGAAATATCACCGATACACAAAACCTATATCAAAATAGTGAATATATGTATATACACTCACACACGAGGGGCCAGGAGCTATGACTTGACCCCTGTAACCATAATTAGGTGCGTACACACACACACACACACACACACACACACACACACACAACACACACACACACATACACACACACACACACACACACACACACACACACACACACACACACACACACACACACACACACACACACACACAACACACACACACACACACACACACATACACACACACACACACACACACACACACACACACACACACACACACACACACACACACACAGATATATATATATATATATATATATATATATATATATAAGGGGAGGCTCTAACTACAACAAAACCATAGAAAACGGAACAAATTAGGTAACAGAAAACGGGAAGAATTAAAACAGGAGACAAATTAAAATTATACAGAAAACGGGACAAATTAAAAGCTCACAGAAAATGGGACACGTGAAGCCTCTTTAACATAATAATAATAATAATAATAATAATAATAATAATAATAATAATAATAATAATAAATTAATTTCCATAAGATTCATAGTTATTATTATTATTATTATTATTAATATTTATCTTGGGAAAGTTATTGATGATTATTTATAGGTAAGGATGGGTGGGCGTGAGTGGGCGTTAGTGGGCGTGGGTGTGTGTGTTAGTGGGCGTGGGTGGGTGTGAGTTAGTGTGAGTGGGCGTGGGTGTGTGTTAGTGGGCGTGGGTGAGTGTAGGTGGATGTAGGTGGGCGTGGGTGAGTGTGGGTGGGAAGAAGTGGGCGTGCATGGTTGTAGGTGGGCGTGGATGAGTGTGGGTGCTTGTAGGTGGGCGTGGGTGAGTGTGGGTGGGTGCAAGTGGGCGTGGGTGTGTGGATGAGTGCAGGTGGACATGGGTGAGTGTGGGTGGTTGTAGGTGAGTGTGGGTGGTTGCAGGTGGGTGTGGGTGAGTGTAGGTGGTTGTAAGTGGGTGTGAGTGGGTGTGGGTGTAGGTGTATGTGGGTGAGTGTGGGTGGGTGTAGGCAGGCGTGGGTGAGTGTGGGTGGTTGTAGGTGGGTGTGGGTGAGTATGGGTGGCTGTAGGTGGGTGTGGGTGAGCTTGAGTTGATGTAGGTGGGTGTGGGTGAGTGTGGGTGGGTGTAGGGGGCGTGGGTGGGTGTGGGTGAGTGTACGTAGGTGGGCGTGGGTGATTGTGGGTGGGAGCAGGTGGTCGTGGGTGAGTTTAAGTGGGCGTCGGTGAGTGTGGAAGGATTTAGGTGAGTGAGAGTGGGTGGGTGAAGGTGGGAGTGGGTGAGTGTGCGTGGTTGTAGGTGGGTGTGGGTGAGTGTGGGTGGGTGTACGTGGGGGGTGGGGGTGTACGATGGGTGTGGGTGAGTGTACGTAGGTGCGCATGGGTGTGAGTGGGTGTAGGTGGGCATGGGTGGGTGTAGGTGGGCATAGGTGGGTGTAGGTGGGCGTGGGTGGGTGTAGGTGGGCGTGGGTGGGTGTAGGTGGGTGTGGGTGAGTGGGTGGGTGTAGGTGGGTGTGGGTGAGTGGGTGGGTGTACGTAGCTAAGTGTATGTAGGTGGGCGTGGGTAAGTGTGGGTGGGTGTAGGTGGGTGTGGGTAAGTGTGGGTGGATGTAGGTTGGCATGCGTGGGTGAGTGTGGATGGGTGTAGGTGGTCGTGGGTGAGTTTAAGTGGGCGTCGGTGAGTGTGGAAGGGTTTAGGTGAGTGAGAGTGGGTGGGTGTAGGTGGGAGTGGGTGAGTGTGCGTGGTTGTAGGTGGGTGTGGGTGTATGTCGGTGGATGTAGGTGGGTGTGGGTGGTTGTAGGTGGGTGTGGGCGTATGTGGGTGGATGTAGGTGGGTGTGGGTGGTTGTAGGTGGGCGTGGGTAAGCGTGGGTGAGTGTAGGTGGGCGTTGGTGAGTGTGCGTGGGTTCAGGTGAACGTGAGTGTGGGTGGGTTTAGGTGGGCGTGAGTGTGGGTGGGTTTAGGTGGGTGAGTGAGGGTGGTTGTAGTTGGGTGTGGGTGGTTGTAGGTGGACGTGGGTAAGCGTGGGTAAGCGTGGGTGTGTGCAGGTGGGCGTGGGTGAGTGTGGGTGGGTTTAGGTGGGCGTGGGTGAGTATGGGTGGGTTTAGGTGGGCTTGAGTGTGGGTGGGTTTAGGTGGGTGAGTGGTTGTAGGTGGGTGTGAGTGGTTGTAGGTGGGTGTGGGTGGTTGTAGGTGGGTGTGAGAGAGATAATATAACGATGATAACAGAGAAAAGAAGGTAACAAAGACAACAAGGATAACAGAAAGTAACAAGCATAACAAAGATAACAGAATGTAACAAGGATAACAGAATGTAACAAGGATAACAGAAAGTAACAAGATAAGCATAGCTTGATTAAGGATACTCAGCATGGATTCACAAGAGGCCGGTCTTGTCTAACTAATTTATTAACTTTCTTCAGTAAAGCTTTTGAGGCTGTTGACCACGATAAAGAATTTGATATTGTTTACTTAGATTTTAGTAAGGCATTTGATAGAGTTCCGCACCAAAGACTGTTGAAGAAAGTAGCAGCTCATGGCATTGGGGGAAGGGTGCTCTCGTGGATCGAATCATGGCTAAGCAGAGAGTGTCCATAAATGGGGTTAAATCCGAGTGGGGATCAGTAACTAGTGGTGTTCCACAGGGATCAGTCTTGGGCCCGTTGTTGTTTATAATATTTATAACAAAGATAACAGAATGTAACAAGCATAACAAAGATAACAGAATGTAACAAGCATAACAAAGATAACAGAATGTAACAAGGATAACAAAGATAACAGAATGTAACAAGCATAACAAAGATAACAGAATGTAACAAGGATAACAGAATGTAACAAGCATAACAAAGATAACAGAATGTAACAAAGATAACAGAATGTAACAAGGATAACAGAATGTAACAAGGATAACAAAGATAACAATGTAACAAGGATAACAGAATGTAACAAGCATAACAAAGATAACAGAATGTAACAAGCATAACAAAGATAACAGAATGTAACAAGGATAACAAAGATAACAATGTAACAAGGATAACAGAATGTAAGAAGCATAACAAAGATAACAGAATGTAACAAGGATAACAGAATGTAACAAGGATAACAGAATGTAACAAGCATAACAGAATGTAACAAGGATAACAGAATGTAACAAGCATAACAAGTTGGGTTATTGAGGCTGGGACTTTGGGTAGTTTCAAATCTAGGTTGGATAAGTACATGAGTGGGAGGGGTTGGATTTGAGAGGGACTTGCACATCAGAGCTTGTTTCTTGGGTGGCATTGAAAATTGGGCAAATGTTTTGTTAGTGGGATGAATTGTAAAGGACCTGCCTAGTATGGGCCAACAGGCCTCCTGCAGTGTTCCTCCTTTCTTATGTTCTTATAACAAAGATAACAGAATGTAACAAGCATAACAAAGATAACAGAATGTAACAAGTATAACAAAGATAACAGAATGTAACAAGCATAACAAAGATAACAGAATGTAACAAGGATAACAGAATGTAACAAGAATACCAAAGATAACAGAATGTAACAATGATAACAGAATGTAACAAGGATAACAAAGATAACAGAATGTAACAAGAATAACAAAGATAACAGAATGTAACAATGATAACAGAATGTAACAAGGATAACAAAGATAACAGAATGTAACAAGAATAACAAAGATAACAGAATGTAACAATGATAACAGAATGTAACAAGCATAACAAAGATAACAGAATGTAACAATGATAACAGAATGTAACAAGCATAACAAAGATAACAGAATGTAACAAGGATAACAAAGATAACAGAATGTAACAAGGATAACAGAATCTAACAAGCATAACAAGGATAACAGAATGTAACAAGGATAACAAAGATAACAGAATGTAACAAGGATAACAGAATCTAACAAGCATAACAAAGATAACAGAATGTAACAAGGATAACAGAATGTAACAAGGATAACAAAGATAACAGAATGTAACAATGATAACAGAATGTAACAAGAATAACAAAGATAACAGAATGTAACAAGGATAACAAAGATAACAGAATGTAACAAGGATAACAAAGATAACAGAATGTAACAAGGATAACAAAGATAACAGAATGTAACAAGGATAACAAAGATAACAGAATGTAACAAGCATAACAAAGATAACAGAATGTAACAAGCATAACAAAGATAACAGAATGTAACAAGGATAACAGAATGTAACAATGATAACAGAATGTAACAAGGATAACAAAGATAACAGAATGTAACAAGCATAACAAAGATAACAGAATGTAACAAGGATAACAAAGATAACAGAATGTAACAAGCATAACAAAGATAACAGAATGTAACAAGGATAACAAAGATAACAGAATGTAACCATGATAACAGAATGTAACAAGGATAACAATGATAACAGAATGTAACAAGGATAACAAAGATAACAGAATGTAACAAGAATAACAAAGATAACAGAATGTAACAATGATAACAGAATGTAACAAGGATAACAAAGATAACAGAATGTAACAAGGATAACAAAGATAACAGAATGTAACAAACATAACAAAGACAACAGAATGTAACAAGGATAACAAAGATAACAGAATCTAACAAGCATAACAAAGACAACAGAATGTAACAAGGATAACAGAATGTAACAAGGATAACAAAGATAACAGAATGTAACAAGGATAACAAAGATAACAGAATGTAACAATGATAACAGAATGTAACAAGGATAACAAAGATAACAGAATGCAACAAGAATAACAAAGATAACAGAATGTAACAATGATAACAGAATGTAACAAGGATAACAAAGATAACAGAATGTAACAAGAATAACAAAGATAACAGAATGTAACAATGATAACAGAATGTAACAAGCATAACAAAGATAACAGAATGTAACAAGAATAACAAAGATAACAGAATGTATCAATGATAACAGAATGTAACAAGGATAACAAAGATAACAGAATGTAACAAGAATAACAAAGATAACAGAATGTAACAATGATAACAGAATGTAACAAGCATAACAAAGATAACAGAATGTAACAAGAATAACAAAGATAACAGAATGTAACAATGATAACAGAATGTAACAAGGATAACAAAGATAACAGAATGTAACAAGAATAACAAAGATAACAGAATGTAACAATGATAACAGAATGTAACAAGGATAACAGAATGTAACAAGAATAACAAAGATAGCAGAATGTAACAATGATAACAGAATGTAACAAGGATAACAAAGATAACAGAATGTAACAAGGATAACAAAGATAACAGAATGTAACAATGATAACAGAATGTAACAAGGATAACAAAGATAACAGAATGCAACAAGAATAACAAAGATAACAGAATGTAACAATGATAACAGAATGTAACAAGGATAACAAAGATAACAGAATGTAACAAGAATAACAAAGATAACAGAATGTAACAATGATAACAGAATGTAACAAGCATAACAAAGATAACAGAATGTAACAAGAATAACAAAGATAACAGAATGTAACAATGATAACAGAATGTAACAAGGATAACAAAGATAACAGAATGTAACAAGAATAACAAAGATAACAGAATGTAACAAGCATAACAAAGATAACAGAATGTAACAAGAATAACAAAGATAACAGAATGTAACAATGATAACAGAATGTAACAAGAATAACAAAGATAACAGAATGTAACAATGATAACAGAATGTAACAAGAATAACAAAGATAACAGAATGTAACAATGATAACAGAATGTAACAAGCATAACAAAGATAACAGAATGTAACAAGAATAACAAAGATAACAGAATGTAACAATGATAACAGAATGTAACAAGAATAACAAAGATAACAGAATGTAACAAAGATAACAGAATGTAACAAGAATAACAAAGATAACAGAATGTAACAAGAATAACAAAGATAACAGAATGTAACAATGATAACAGAATGTAACAAGTATAACAAAGATAACAGAATGTAACAAGAATAACAAAGATAACAGAATGTAACAATGATAACAGAATGTAACAAGTATAACAAAGATAAGAGAATGTAACAAGAATAACAAAGATAACAGAATGTAACAATGATAACAGAATGTAACAAGGATAACAGAATGTAACAAGGATAACAAAGATAACAGAATGTAACAAGGATAACAAAGATAACAGAATGTAACAAGGATAACAAAGAAAACAGAATGTAACAAACATAACATAAAACAATAAAAGATAAGAGCAGAAGAAAGATAACGGAGAATGTAAGGAAGATAACAGAGTAATGGAAGAGAGAACATAAATAACGGAGGATAAAAATGAATGAGAGGCGAGGGAAAAAACAACATTGTTAATAATTATTATATATGTGGGAGAATATAATGTGGGAGGGAGGGAGAGAATGTGGGAGAGAGAAGGGAGGGAGAAGGGTAGGATAACTGAGGGAGAGAATGTGGGAGGGAGAGAAGGGAGGGATAACTGAGGGAGAGAATGTGGGAGAGAGAGAAGGGCAGGATAACTGAGGGAGAGAATGTGGGAGGGAGAGAAGGGCAGGATAACTGAGGGAGAGAATGTGGGAGGGAGAGAAGGGCAGGATAACTGAGGGAGAGAATGTGGGAGGGAGAGAAGGGCAGGATAACTGAGGGAGAGAATGTGGGAGGGAGAGAAGGGCAGGATAACTGAGGGAGAGAATGTGGGAGGGAGAGAAGGGCAGGATAACTGAGGGAGAGAATGTGGGAGGGAGAGAAGGGCAGGATAACTGAGGGAGAGAATGTGGGAGGGACAGAAGGGCAGGATAACTGAGGGAGAGAATGTGGGAGGGAGAGAAGGGCAGGATAACTGAGGGAGAGAATGTGGGAGGGAGAGAAGGGCAGGATAACTGAGGGAGAGAAGGGCAGGATAACTGAGGGAGAGAATGTGGGAGAGAGAAGGGCAGGATAACTGAGGGAGAGAATGTGGGAGGGAGAGAAGGGCAGGATAACTGAGGGAGAGAATGTGGGAGAGAGAAGGGAGGGATAACTGAGGGAGAGAACGTGGGAGGGAGAGAAGGGCAGGATAAGGAAGAGAATGAGGGAGAGAAGGGTAGATGAGAGAGAGAGAGAGAGAGAGAGAGAGAGAGAGAGAGAGAGAGAGAGAGAGAGAGAGAGAGAGAGAGAAGTGACAGGAAAGGGAGATAAATAACGACCGGGAGAGAAAGAAAGGGATCAAAAGAGAGAGAAAGCGAGGACAGTGAGAGAGAGCAAGAGAGAGAGAGAGTAAGAAAGAGGGAGGGGGGTAGGGGGGTATATAAAAACAGTAAAAGGGAGTGAGTTAGGAGGCAGTAGCGAGGTATGGAGGAACACAGCGCTGCTAACTTAACGAATAAATCCAGACACACACAAAAATATCTAGTTATTACTCTCCACAGAAATACGTAGCGAGGGAGGGAAGGAGCAGTTGTTAATGTGATGGAGGGAAGGAGCAGTTGTTAGTGTGATGGAGGGAAGGAGCAGTTGTTAATGTGATGGAGGGAAGGAGTAGTTGTTAGTGTGATGGAGGGAAGGAGCAGTTGTTAGTGTGATGGAGGGAAGGAGCAGTTGTTAGTGTGATGGAGGGAAGGAGTAGTTGTTAGTGTGATGGAGGGAAGGAGCAGTTGTTAATGTGATGGAGGGAAGGAGCAGTTGTTAGTGTGATGGAGGGAAGGAGCAGTTGTTAGTGTGATGGAGGGAAGGAGCAGTTGTTAACGTGATGGAGGGAAGGAGCAGTTGTTAGTGTGATGGAGGGAAGGAGCAGTTGTTAGTGTGATGGAGGGAAGGAGTAGTTGTTAGTGTGATGGAGGGAAGGAGCAGTTGTTAGTGTGATGGAGGGAAGGAGAAGTTGTTAGTGTGATGGAGGGAAGGAGTAGTTGTTAGTGTGATGGAGGGAAGGCGTAGTTGTTAGTGTGATGGAGGGAAGGAGCAGTTGTTAGTGTGATGGAGGGAAGGCGTAGTTGTTAGTGTGATGGAGGGAAGGAGCAGTTGTTAGTGTGATGGAGGGAAGGAGTAGTTGTTAGTGTGATGGAGGGATGGAGTAGTTGTTAGTGTGATGGAGGGAAGGAGCACTTGTTAGTGTGATGGAGGGAAGGAGTAGTTGTTAGTGTGATGGAGGGAAGGCGTAGTTGTTAGTGTGATGGAGGGAAGGAGCAGTTGTTAGTGTGATGGAGGGAAGGCGTAGTTGTTAGTGTGATGGAGGGAAGGAGCAGTTGTTAGTGTGATGGAGGGAAGGAGTAGTTGTTAGTGTGATGGAGGGAAGGCGTAGTTGTTAGTGTGATGGAGGGAAGGAGTAGTTGTTAGTGTGATGGAGGGAAGGAGCAGTTGTTAGTGTGATGGAGGGAAGGAGTAGTTGTTAGTGTGATGGAGGGAAGGAGCAGTTGTTAGTGTGATGGAGGGAAGGAGCAGTTGTTAGTGTGATGGAGGGAAGGAGCAGTTGTTAGTGTGATGGAGGGAAGGAGCAGTTGTTAGTGTGATGGAGGGAAGGAGCAGTTGTTAGTGTGATGGAGGGAAGGAGCAGTTGTTAGTGTGATGGAGGGAAGGCGTAGTTGTTAGTGTGATGGAGGGAAGGAGCAGTTGTTAGTGTGATGGAGGGAAGGAGCAGTTGTTAGTGTGATGGAGGGAAGGAGCAGTTGTTAGTGTGATGGAGGGAAGGAGCAGTTGTTAGTGTGATGGAGGGAAGGAGCAGTTGTTAGTGTGATGGAGGGAAGGAGCAGTTGTTAGTGTGATGGAGGGAAGGAGCAGTTGTTAGTGTGATGGAGGGAAGGCGTAGTTGTTAGTGTGATGGAGGGATGGAGTAGTTGTTAGTGTGATGGAGGGAAGGAGCAGTTGTTAGTGTGATGGAGGGATGGAGTAGTTGTTAGTGTGATGGAGGGATGGAGTAGTTGTTAGTGTGATGGAGGGAAGGAGCAGTTGTTAGTGTGATGGAGGGATGGAGTAGTTGTTAGTGTGATGAGTGTTAGTGTGATGGAGGGAAGGAGCAGTTGAGGGATGGAGGGAAGGAGTAGTTGTTAGTGTGATGGCGGGATGGAGTAGTTGTTAGTGTGATGGAGGGAAGGAGCAGTTGTTAGTGTGATGGAGGGAAGGAGCAGTTGTTAGTGTGATGGAGGGATGGAGTAGTTGTTAGTGTGATGGAGGGAAGGAGCAGTTGTTAGTGTGATGGAGGGAAGGAGTAGTTGTTAGTGTGATGGAGGGATGGAGTAGTTGTTAGTGTGATGGAGGGAAGGAGCAGTTGTTAGTGTGATGGAGGGAAGGAGCAGTTGTTAGTGTGATGGAGGGATGGAGTAGTTGTTAGTGTGATGGAGGGAAGGAGAAGTTGTGAGTGAGATGGAGGGATGGAGGGAAGGAGTAGTTGTTAGTGTGATGGAGGGAAGGAGCAGTTGTTAGTGTGATGGAGGGAAGGAGCAGTTGTTAGTGTGATGGAGGGAAGGAGCAGTTGTTAGTGTGATGGAGGGAAGGAGCAGTTGTTAGTGTGATGGAGGGATGGAGTAGTTGTTAGTGTGATGGAGGGAAGGAGCAGTTGTTAGTGTGATGGAGGGATGGAGTAGTTGTTAGTGTGATGGAGGGAAGGAGTAGTTGTTAGTGTGATGGAGGGAAGGAGTAGTTGTTAGTGTGATGGAGGGAAGGAGTAGTTGTTAGTGTGATGGAGGGAAGGAGCAGTTGTTAGTGTGATGGAGGGAAGGAGTAGTTGTTAGTGTGATGGAGGGAAGGAGTAGTTGTTAGTGTGATGGAGGGAAGGAGCAGTTGTTAGTGTGATGGAGGGAAGGAGAAGTTGTTAGTGTGATGGAGGGAAGGAGTAGTTGTTAGTGTGATGGAGGGAAGGAGTAGTTGTTAGTGTGATGGAGGGAAGGAGTAGTTGTTAGTGTGATGGAGGGAGGCAGCAGTTGTTAGTGTGATGGAGGGAGGCAGCAGTTGTTAGTGTGATGGAGGGAGTAGTTAGTGCGATGGAGGGAGGGAGTAGTTGTTAGTGTGATGGAGCGAGGGAACAGTTGTTAGTGTGATGGAGGGAGTAGTTAGTGCGATGGAGGGAGGGAGTAGTTGTTAGTGTGATGGAGGGAGGGAGTAGTTGTTAGTGTGATGGAGGGAGGGAGTAGTTGTTAGTGTGATGGAGGGAGGGAGTAGTTAGTGTGATGGAGGGAACGAGTAGTTGTTAGTGTGATGGAGGGAGGGAGTAGTTGTTAGTGTGATGGAGGGAGGGAGTAGTTAGTGTGATGGAGGGAAGGAGTAGTTGCTAGTGTGATGGAGGGAGGGAGTAGTTGTTAGTGTGATGGAGGGAGGGAGTAGTTGTTAGTGTGATGGAAGGAGGGAGTTTTTAGTGTGATAGAGTGTTAGTGTGATGGAGGGAAGGAGTAGTTGTTAGTGTGATGAGTAGTTGTTAGGGATGGAGGAGGGCAGTTGTTAGTGTGATGGAGGGAAGGAGTAGTTGTTAGTGTGATGGAGGGAAGGAGTAGTTGTTAGTGTGATTAGTTGTTAGTGTGATGGAGGGAGGGAGTAGTTGTTAGTGTGATATAGTGTGATGGAGGGAGGGAGTAGTTGTTAGTGTGATGGAAGGAGGGAGTAGTTGTTAGTGTGATGGAGGGAGGGAGTAGTTGTTAGTGTGATGGAGGGAGGGAGTAGTTGTTAGTGTGATGGAGGGAGGGAGTAGTTGTTAGTGTGATGGAGGGAAGGAGTAGTTGTTAGTGTGATGGAGGGAAGGAGTAGTTGTTAGTGTGATGGAGGGAGGGAACAGTTGTTAGTGTGATGGAGGGAGGGAGTAGTTGTTAGTGTGATGGAGGGAGGGAGTAGTTGTTAGTGTGATGGAGAGAGTAGTTGTTAGTGTGATGGAGGGAGGGAGTAGTTGTTAGTGTGATGGAGGGAGGGAGTAGTTTTTAGTGTGATGGAGGGAGGGAGTAGTTGTTAGTGTGATGGAGGGAGGGAGTAGTTGTTAGTGTGATGGAGGGAGGGAGTAGTTGTTAGTGTGATGGAGGGAGGGAGTAGTTGTTAGTGTGATGGAGGGAGGGAGTAGTTGTTAGTGTGATGGAGAGAGTAGTTGTCAGTGATGGAGGGAGGGAGTAGTTGTTAGTGTGAAGGAGAGAGTAGTTGTCAGTGATGGAGGGAGGGAGTAGTTTTTAGTGTGATGGAGGGAGGGAGTAGTTTTTAGTGTGATGGAGGGAGGGAGTAGTTTTTAGTGTGATGGAGGGAGGGAACAGTTGTTAGTGTGATGGAGGGAGGGAGTAGTTGTTAGTGTGATGGAGGGAGGGAGTAGTTGTTAGTGTGATGGAGGGAAGGAGCAGTTGTTAGTGTGATGGAAGGAGGGAGTAGTTTTTAGTGTGATGGAGGGAAGGAGTAGTTGTTAGTGTGATGGAGGGAGGGAGTAGGTGTTAGTGTGATGGAGTAGTTGTTAGTGTGATGGAGGGAGGGAGTAGTTGTTAGTGTGATGGAGGGAGGGAGTAGTTGTTAGTGTGATGGAGGGAGGGAGTAGTTGTTAGTGTGATGGAGGGAAGGAGTAGTTGTTAGTGTGATGGAGGGAGGGAGTAGTTGTTAGTGTGATGGAGGGAGGGAGTAGTTGTTAGTGTGATGGAGGGAGGGAGTAGTTGTTAGTGTGATGGAGGGAGGGAGTAGGTGTTAGTGTGATGGAGTAGTTGTTAGTGTGATGGAAGGAGGGAGCAGTTGTTAGTGAGAGAGAGAGAGAGAGAGAGAGAGAGAGAGAGAGAGAGAGAGAGAGAGAGAGAGAGAGAGAGAGAGAGACAGAGAGAGAGACAGAGAGAGAGAGAGAGAGAGAGAGAGAGAGAGAGAGAGAGAGAGAGAGAGAGAGAGAGAGAGAGAGAGAGAGAGAGAGAGAGAGAGAGAGGGAGGGGACCTGTTGACATTATTCTGGTCTAGTGGCTAAGTGATTCTAGACAGGTATCCCACACCCAAGGTATCGTATCTCAGATTCAAGGTATCCCGGAGTATCCCACACCCAAGGTATCGTATCTCAGATTCAAGGTATCCCGGAGTATCCCAGACCCAAGGTATCGTATCTCAGATTCAAGGTATCCCGGAGTATCCCAGAATCAAGGTATCGTATCTCAGATTCAAGGTATCCCGGAGTATCCCAGACCCAAGGTATCGTATCTCAGATTCAAGGTATCCCGGAGTATCCCAGACTCAAGGTATCGTATCTCAGATTCAAGGTATCCCGGAGTATCCCAGACTCAAGGTATCGTATCTCAGATTCAAGGTATCCCGGAGTATCCCAGACTCAAGGTATCGTATCTCAGATTCAAGGTATCCCGGAGTATCCCAGAATCAAGGTAACGTATATCAGATTCAAGGTATCCCAGAATCAAGGTAACGTATATCAGATTCAAGGTATCCCGGAGTATCCCAGACCCAAGGCATCGTATCTCAGATTCAAGGTATCCCGGAGTATCCCAGACTCAAGGTATATTACTAATTCCAGACCAAAGGTATCCCAGACTCAAGGTATCCCAGACTCAAGGTATCCCAGACCCAAGGTATCCCAGACTCAAGGTATCCCAGACTCAAGGTACCCCAGACTCAAGGTATCCCGGAGTATCCCAGACTCAAGGTATCAAGGTATCCCAGACTCAAGGTATCCCAGACCAAAGGTATCCCAGACTCAAGGTATCCCAGACTCAAGGTATCCCAGACTCAAGGTATCCCAGACTCAAGGTATCCCAGACTCAAGGTATCCCAGACTCAAGGTATCCCAGACTCAAGGTATCCCAGACTCAAGGTATCCCAGACTCAAGGTATCCCAGACTCAAGGTATCCCAGACTCAAGGTATCCCAGACTCAAGGTATCCCAGACTCAAGGTATCCCAGACTCAAGGTATCCCAGACTCAAGGTATCCCCCAGACCTCAAGGTATCCCAGACCCAAGGTATCCCAGACTCAAGGTATCCCAGATATCCCAGACTCAAGGTATCCCAGACTCAAGGTATCCCAGACTCAAGGTATCCCAGACTCAAGGTATCCCAGACTCAAGGTATCCCAGACTCAAGGTATCCCAGACTCAAGGTATCCCAGACTCAAGGTATCCCAGACTCAAGGTATCCCAGACTCAAGGTATCCCAGACTCAAGGTATCCCAGACTCAAGGTATCCCAGACTCAAGATATCCCAGACTCAAGGTATCCCAGACTCAAGGTATCCCAGACTCAAGGTATCCCAGACTCAAGGTATCCCAGACTCAAGGTATCCCAGACTCAAGGTATCCCAGACTCAAGGTATCCCAGACTCAAGGTATCCCAGACTCAAGGTATCCCAGACTCAGGGTATCCCGGAGTTGAGAAAACTGAGTAAACCGGCATCAAACCACAGGTTTTAAAAGTAAACCAAATCTTAGTATAAACCAGCTGCATCACTGCAGAAGGTTTCAAGACGATCTGAAGCAACATTCACAGATCATCACATTTAAACTGTAATAAATTAAAAAATATTGAAAAAACAGACAGCAGACAGCAGATGGAAGACAGCAGACAGCAGATGGAAGACAACAGACAGCAGATGGAAGACAGCAGACAGCAGATGGAAGACAACAGACAGCAGATGGAAGACAGCAGACAGCAGATGGAAGACAACAGACAGCAGATGGAAGACAACAGACAGCAGATGGAAGACAGCAGACAGCAGATGGAAGACAACAGACAGCAGATGGAAGACAACAGACAGCAGATGGAAGACAACAGACAGCAGATGGAAGACAGCAGACAGCAGATGGAAGACAGCAGACAGCAGATGGAAGACAACAGACAGCAGATGGAAGACAACACACAGCAGATGGAAGACAACAGACAACAGATGGAAGACAGACAGCAGACAGCAGATGGAAGACAACAGACAGCAGATGGAAAACAGCAGACAGCAGATGGAAGACAACAGACAGCAGATGGAAGACAGCAGACAGCAGATGGAAGACAACAGACAACAGATGGAAGACAGCAGATGGAAGACAGCAGACAGCAGATGGAAGACAGCAGACAGCAGATGGAAGACAGCAGATGGAAGACAGCAGACAGCAGATGGAAGACAACAGACAGCAGATGGAAGACAGCAGACAGCAGATGGAAGACAGCAGACAGCAGATGGAAGACAACAGACAGCAGATGGAAGACAGCAGATGGAAGACAACAGACAGCAGATGGAAGACAGCAGACGGAAGACAGCAGATGAAAGACAACAGACAGCAGACGAAAGACAGCAGACAGCAGATGGAAGAAATCAGACAGCAGATGGAAGACAGCAGACAGCAGATGGAAGACAGCAGACAGCAGATGGAAGAAAACAGCAGATGGAAGACAACAGACAGCAGACAGCAGATGGAAGACAGCAGATGGAAGACAACAGACAGCAGACAGCAGATGGAAGACAACAGACAGCAGATGGAAGACAACAGACAGCAGATGGAAGACAGCAGACAGCAGATGGAAGACAGCAGATGGAAGACAACAGACAGCAGATGGAAGACAACAGACAGCAGATGGAAGACAGCAGACAGCAGATGGAAGACAGCAGACAGCAGATGGAAGACAGCAGACAGCAGATGGAAGACAGCAGACAGCAGATGGAAGACAACAGACAGCAGATGGAAGACAACAGACAGCAGATGGAAGACAGCAGACAGCAGATGGAAGACAACAGACAGCAGATGGAAGACAGCAGACAGCAGATGGAAGACAACAGACAGCAGATGGAAGACAGCAGATGGAAGACAACAGACAGCAGATGGAAGACAGCAGACAGCAGATGGAAGACAGCAGATGGAAGACAGCAGACAGCAGATGGAAGACAGCAGACAGCAGATGGAAGACAGCAGACAGAAGACAGCAGATGGAAGACAACAGACAGCAGATGGAAGACAACAGACAGCAGATGGAAGACAACAGACAGCAGATGGAAGACAGCAGATGGAAGACAACAGACAGCAGATGGAAGACAGCAGACAGCAGATGGAAGACAACAGACAGCAGATGGAAGACAGCAGACAGCAGATGGAAGACAGCAGACAGCAGATGGAAGACAACAGACAGCAGATGGAAGACAGCAGACAGCAGATGGAAGACAACAGACAGCAGATGGAAGACAGCAGACAGCAGATGGAAGACAACAGACAGCAGATGGAAGACAACAGACAGCAGATGGAAGACAACAGACAGCAGATGGAAGACAACAGACAGCAGATGGAAGACAACAGATGGAAGACAGCAAACAGCAGATGGAAGACAGCAGACAGCAGATGGAAGACAACAGACAGCAGATGGAAGACAACAGACAGCAGATGGAAGACAACAGACAGCAGATGGAAGACAGCAGACAGCAGATGGAAGACAGCAGACAGCAGATGGAAGACAGCAGATGGAAGACAACAGACAGGAGATGGAAGACAACAGACAGCAGATGGAAGACAGCAGATGGAAGACAGCAGACAGCAGATAGCAGATGGAAGACAGCAGACAGCAGATGGAAGACAGCAGACAGCAGATGGAAGACAACAGACAGCAGATGGAAGACAGCAGACAGCAGATGGAAGACAACAGACAGCAGATGGAAGACAACAGACAGCAGATGGAAGACAACAGACAGCAGATGGAAGACAACAGACAGCAGATGGAAGACAACAGACAGCAGATGGAAGACAGCAGACAGCAGATGGAAGACAGCAGATGGAAGACAGCAGATGGAAGACAACAGACAGCAGATGGAAGACAGCAGACAGCAGATGGAAGACAACAGACAGCAGATGGAAGACAGCAGACAGCAGATGGAAGACAACAGACAGCAGATGGAAGACAGCAGACGGAAGACAGCAGACAGCAGATGGAAGACAACAGACAGCAGATGGAAGACAGCAGACAGCAGATGGAAGACAACAGACAGCAGATGGAAGACAGCAGACAGCAGATGGAAGACAGCAGACAGCAGATGGAAGACAGCAGACAGCAGATGGAAGACAACAGACAGCAGATGGAAGACAGCAGATGGAAGACAACAGACAGCAGATGGAAGACAACAGACAGCAGATGGAAGACAGCAGACAGCAGATGGAAGACAGCAGACAGCAGATGGAAGACAACAGACAGCAGATGGAAGACAACAGACAGCAGATGGAAGACAGAAGACAGCAGATGGAAGACAACAGACAGCAGATGGAAGACAGCAGACAGCAGATGGAAGACAACAGACAGCAGATGGAAGACAACAGACAGCAGATGGAAGACAGCAGACAGCAGATGGAAGACAACAGACAGCAGATGGAAGACAACAGACAGCAGATGGAAGACAGCAGACAGCAGATGGAAGACAGCAGACAGCAGATGGAAGACAACAGACAGCAGATGGAAGACAACAGACAGCAGATGGAAGACAGCAGACAGCAGATGGAAGACAGCAGACATCAGATGGAAGACAACAGACAGCAGATGGAAGACAACAGACAGCAGATGGAAGACAGCAGACAGCAGATGGAAGACAGCAGACAGCAGATGGAAGACAGCAGACAGCAGATGGAAGACAGCAGACAGCAGATGGAAAACAACAGACAGCAGATGGAAGACAGCAGACAGCAGATGGAAGACAGCAGATGGAAGACAGCAGACAGAAGACAGCAGATGGAAGACAGCAGACGGAAGACAACAGACAGCAGATGGAAGACAGCAGAGAGCAGATGGAAGACAACAGACAGCAGATGGAAGACAGCAGATGGAAGAAAACAGACAGCAGATGGAAGACAGCAGACAGCAGATGGAAGACAGCAGACAGCAGATGGAAGACAACAGACAGCAGATGGAAGACAGCAGACAGCAGATGGAAGACAGCAGACAGCAGATGGAAGACAGCAGACAGCAGACGAAAGACAGCAGATGGAAGACATCAGACAGCAGATGGAAGACAGCAGACAGCAGATGGAAGAAAACAGACAGCAGATGGAAGACAACAGACAGCAGATGGAAGACAGCAGACAGCAGATGGAAGACAACAGACAGCAGATGGAAGACAGCAGAAAGCAGATGGAAGACAACAGACAGCAGATGGAAGACAACAGACAGCAGATGGAAGACAGCAGACAGCAGATGAAAGACAGCAGATGGAAGACAACAGACAGCAGATGGAAGACAGCAGACAGCAGATGGAAGACAGCAGACAGCAGATGGAAGACAGCAGACAGCAGATGGAAGACAACAGACAACAGATGGAAGACAACAGACAACAGATGGAAGACAGCAGACAGCAGATGGAAGACAGCAGATGGAAGACAACAGACAGCAGATGGAAGACAGCAGACAGCAGATGGAAGACAACAGACAGCAGATGGAAGACAGCAGACAACAGATGGAAGACAGCAGACAGCAGATGGAAGACAACAGACAACAGATGGAAGACAGCAGATGGAAGACAGCAGACAGCAGATGGAAGACAGCAGATGAAAGACAGCAGACAGCAGATGGAAGACAGCAGACAGCAGATGGAAGACAGCAGATGGAAGACAACAGACAGCAGATGGAAGACAACAGACAGCAGATGGAAGACAGCAGACAGCAGATGGAAGACAACAGACAGCAGATGGAAGACAGCAGACAGCAGATGGAAGACAACAGACAGCAGATGGAAGACAGCAGACAGCAGATGGAAGACAACAGACAGCAGATGGAAGACAGCAGATGGAAGACAGCAGATGGAAGACAGCAGACAGCAGATGGAAGACAACAGATGGAAGACAGCAGACAGAAGACAGCAGATGGAAGACAGCAGACGGAAGACAACAGACAGCAGATGGAAGACAGCAGAGAGCAGATGGAAGACAACAGACAGCAGATGGAAGACAGCAGATGGAAGAAAACAGACAGCAGATGGAAGACAGCAGACAGCAGATGGAAGACAGCAGACAGCAGATGGAAGACAACAGACAGCAGATGGAAGACAGCAGACAGCAGATGGAAGACAGCAGACAGCAGATGGAAGACAGCAGACAGCAGACGAAAGACAGCAGATGGAAGACATCAGACAGCAGATGGAAGACAGCAGACAGCAGATGGAAGAAAACAGACAGCAGATGGAAGACAACAGACAGCAGATGGAAGACAGCAGACAGCAGATGGAAGACAACAGACAGCAGATGGAAGACAGCAGACAGCAGATGGAAGACAACAGACAGCAGATGGAAGACAACAGACAGCAGATGGAAGACAACAGACAGCAGATGGAAGACAGCAGACAGCAGATGGAAGACAGCAGACAGCAGATGGAAGACAACAGACAGCAGATGGAAGACAACAGACAGCAGATGGAAGACAGCAGACAGCAGATGGAAGATAACAGACAGCAGACAGCAGATGGAAGACAACAGACAGCAGATGGAAGACAGCAGACAGCAGATGGAAGACAGCAGACAGCAGATGGAAGACAACAGACAGCAGATGGAAGACAGCAGACAGCAGATGGAAGACAACAGACAGCAGATGGAAGACAACAGACAGCAGATGGAAGACAACAGACAGCAGATGGAAGACAGCAGACAGCAGATGGAAGACAACAGACAGCAGATGGAAGACAGCAGACAGCAGATGGAAGACAGCAGACAGCAGATGGAAGACAGCAGATGGAAGACAACAGACAGCAGATGGAAGACAGCAGACAGCAGATGGAAGACAACAGACAGCAGATGGAAGACAGCAGACAGCAGATGGAAGACAACAGACAGCAGATGGAAGACAACAGACAGCAGATGGAAGACAGCAGACAGCAGATGGAAGACAACAGACAGCAGATGGAAGACAGCAGACAGCAGATGGAAGACAACAGACAGCAGATGGAAGACAGCAGACAGCAGATGGAAGACAGCAGACAGCAGATGGAAGACAACAGACAGCAGATGGAAGACAACAGACAGCAGATGGAAGACAGCAGACAGCAGATGGAAGACAGAAGCAGACAGCAGATGGAAGACAACAGACAGCAGATGGAAGACAGCAGACAGCAGATGGAAGACAGCAGACAGCAGATGGAAGACAGCAGACAGCAGATGGAAGACAACAGACAGCAGATGGAAGACAACAGACAGCAGATGGAAGACAGCAGATGGAAGACAGCAGACAGCAGATGGAAGACAACAGACAGCAGATGGAAGACAACAGACAGCAGATGGAAGACAGCAGACAGCAGATGGAAGACAACAGACAGCAGATGGAAGACAGCAGACAGCAGATGGAAGACAGCAGACAGCAGATGGAAGACAGCAGACAGCAGATGGAAGACAGCAGACAGCAGATGGAAGACAACAGACAGCAGATGGAAGACAGCAGACAGCAGATGGAAGACAACAGACAGCAGATGGAAGACAACAGACAGCAGATGGAAGACAACAGACAGCAGATGGAAGACAGCAGACAGCAGATGGAAGACAGCAGACAGCAGATGGAAGACAGCAGACAGCAGATGGAAGACAACAGACAGCAGATGGAAGACAACAGACAGCAGATGGAAGACAGCAGACAGCAGATGGAAGACAGCAGATGGAAGACAGCAGACAGCAGATGGAAGACAACAGACAGCAGATGGAAGACAGCAGACAGCAGATGGAAGACAGCAGACGGAAGACAACAGACAGCAGATGGAAGACAGCAGAGAGCAGATGGAAGACAACAGACAGCAGATGGAAGACAGCAGATGGAAGAAAACAGACAGCAGATGGAAGACAGCAGACAGCAGATGGAAGACAGCAGACAGCAGATGGAAGACAACAGACAGCAGATGGAAGACAGCAGACAGCAGATGGAAGACAGCAGACAGCAGATGGAAGACAGCAGACACAGCAGACAGCAGACACAGCAGACAGCAGATGGAAGACAGCAGACAGCAGATGGAAGACAACAGACAGCAGATGGAAGACAACAGACAGCAGATGGAAGACAGCAGACAGCAGATGGAAGACAACAGACAGCAGATGGAAGACAGCAGATGGAAGACAACAGACAGCAGATGGAAGACAGCAGACAGCAGATGGAAGACAACAGACAGCAGATGGAAGACAGCAGACAGCAGATGGAAGACAGCAGATGGAAGACAGCAGACAGCAGATGGAAGACAGCAGACAGCAGATGGAAGACAGCAGATGGAAGACAGCAGATGGAAGACAACAGACAGCAGATGGAAGACAGCAGACAGCAGATGGAAGACAGCAGATGGAAGACAACAGACAGCAGATGGAAGACAACAGACAGCAGATGGAAGACAACAGACAGCAGATGGAAGACAGCAGACAGCAGATGGAAGACAGCAGACAGCAGATGGAAGACAGCAGACAGCAGATGGAAGACAACAGACAGCAGATGGAAGACAGCAGACAGCAGATGGAAGACAACAGACAGCAGATGGAAGACAACAGACAGCAGATGGAAGACAGCAGACAGCAGATGGAAGACAACAGACAGCAGATGGAAGACAGCAGACAGCAGATGGAAGACAACAGACAGCAGATGGAAGACAGCAGACAGCAGATGGAAGACAGCAGATGGAAGACAGCAGATGGAAGACAGCAGATGGAAGACAACAGACAGCAGATGGAAGACAGCAGATGGAAGACAACAGACAGCAGATGGAAGACAGCAGACAGCAGATGGAAGACAGCAGACAGCAGATGGAAGACAACAGACAGCAGATGGAAGACAGCAGATGGAAGACAGCAGACAGCAGATGGAAGACAACAGACAGCAGATGGAAGACAGCAGACAGCAGATGGAAGACAGCAGACAGCAGATGGAAGACAGCAGACAGCAGATGGAAGACAGCAGACAGCAGATGGAAGACAGCAGATGGAAGACAACAGACAGCAGATGGAAGACAGCAGACAGCAGATGGAAGACAGCAGACAGCAGATGGAAGACAACAGACAGCAGATGGAAGACAACAGACAGCAGATGGAAGACAGCAGACAGCAGATGGAAGACAGCAGACAGCAGATGGAAGACAGCAGACAGCAGATGGAACACAACAGACAGCAGACGGAAGACAGCAGATGGAAGACAGCAGACAGCAGATGGAAGACAGCAGATGGAAGACAACAGACAGCAGATGGAAGACAGCAGATGGAAGACAGCAGACAGCAGATGGAAGACAGCAGACAGCAGATGGAAGACAACAGACAGCAGATGGAAGACAGCAGACAGCAGATGGAAGACAACAGACAGCAGATGGAAGACAGCAGATGGAAGACAACAGACAGCAGATGGAAGACAGCAGACAGCAGATGGAAGACAGCAGATGGAAGACAACAGACAGCAGATGGAAGACAGCAGAAAGCAGATGGAAGACAACAGACAGCAGATGGAAGCCAGCAGACAGCAGATGGAAGACAACAGACAGCAGATGGAAGACAGCAGACAACAGATGGAAGACAGCAGACAGCAGATGGAAGACAGCAGATGGAAGACAACAGACAGCAGATGGAAGACAGCAGACAGCAGATGGAAGACAACAGACAGCAGATGGAAGACAGCAGACAGCAGATGGAAGACAACAGACAGCAGATGGAAGACAGCAGATGGAAGACAACAGACAGCAGATGGAAGACAACAGACAGCAGATGGAAGACAACAGACAGCAGATGAAAGACAGCAGATGGAAGACAGCAGACAGCAACAGACAGCAGATGGAAGACAACAGACAGCAGATGGAAGACAGCAGACAGCAGATGGAAGACAGCAGACAGCAGATGGGACAACAGACAGCAGATGGAAGAACAGACAGCAGATGGAAGACAACAGACAGCAGATGGAAGACAGATGGAAGACAACAGACAGCAGATGGAAGACAACAGACAGCAGATGGAAGACAACAGACAGCAGATGGAAGACAGCAGACAGCAGATGGAAGACAGCAGACAGCAGATGAAAGACAGCAGACAGCAGATGGAAGACAACAGACAGCAGATGGAAGACAGCAGACAGCAGATGGAAGACAGCAGACAGCAGATGGAAGACAACAGACAGCAGATGGAAGACAGCAGACAGCAGATGGAAGACAACAGACAGCAGATGGAAGACAGCAGACAGCAGATGGAAGACAACAGACAGCAGATGGAAGACAGCAGACAGCAGATGGAAGACAACAGACAGCAGATGGAAGACAGCAGACAGCAGATGGAAGACAGCAGACAGCAGATGGAAGACAGCAGACAGCAGATGGAAGACAACAGACAGCAGATGGAAGACAGCAGACAGCAGATGGAAGACAGCAGATGGAAGACAACAGACAGCAGATGGAAGACAGCAGAGAGCAGATGGAAGACAGCAGGTACCAGATATCAGACGGCATCAGACGGAAGACATCAGAAAGCAGACAGACAGCAGAAAGACAGACATCAGATAGAAGACAGCAGGAAGCAGACAGCAGACAGGGGGGAGACAGCAGATGGAAGACAGCAGACAGCAGAAAGACAGACATCAGATAGAAGACAGCAGGAAGCAGACAGGGGGGGTTGCAGCTAGGGGCTACCGGCAATTACAACTTATAATTACTCAACAAAGGGAGAACATATGATAACAGATAGATGATAGTGACCGTAGTGCCAGACGATAGTGACCATAGTAGTGGCAGATGATAGTGACCGTAGCAGTGGCAGATGATAGTGACCATAGTAGTGGCAGATGATAGTGACCATAGTAGTGGCAGATGATAGTGACCATAGTAGTGGCAGATGATAGTGACCATAGTAGTGCCAGACGATAGTGACCATAGTAGTGGCAGATGATAGTGACCATAGTAGTGGCAGACGATAGTGACCATAGTGCCAGACGATAGTGACCATAGTAGTGGCAGATGATAGTGACCATAGTAGTGGCAGATGATAGTGACCATAGTAGTGGCAGATGATAGTGACCATAGTAGTGGCAGACGATAGTGACCATAGTAGTGGCAGACGATAGTGACCATAGTAGTGGCAGATGATAGTGACCATAGCAGTGGCAGACGATAGTGACCATAGTAGTGGCAGATGATAGTGACCATAGCAGTGGCAGATGATAGTGACCATAGCAGTGGCAGATGATAGTGACCATAGTAGTGGCAGACGATAGTGACCATACTAGTGGCAGATGATAGTGACCATAGCAGTGGCAGATGATAGTGACCATAGCAGTTGCAGATGATAGTGACCATAGCAGTGGCAGATGATAGTGACCATAGTAGTGGCAGACGATAATGACCATAGTAGTGGCAGATGATAGTGACCATAGCAGTGGCAGATGATAGTGACCATAGCAGTGGCAGATGATAGTGACCATAGTAGTGGCAGACGATAGTGACCATACTAGTGGCAGATGATAGTGACCATAGTAGTGGCAGATGATAGTGACCATAGTAGTGGCAGACGATAGTGACCATAGTAGTGGCAGATGATAGTGACCATAGTAGTGGCAGACGATAGTGACCATAGTAGTGGCAGATGATAGTGACCATAGCAGTGGCAGATGATAGTGACCATAGCAGTGGCAGATGATAGTGACCATAGTAGTGGCAGACGAAAATGACCAGAGTAGTGGCAGATGATAATGACCATAGCAGTGGCAGATGATAGTGACCATAGTAGTGGCAGACGATAGTGACCATACTAGTGGCAGATGATAGTGACCATAGTAGTGGCAGATGATAGTGACCATAGTAGTGGCAGACGATAGTGACCATAGTAGTGGCAGATGATAGTGACCATAGCAGTGGCAGATGATAGTGACCATAGTAGTGGCAGATGATAGTGACCATAGCAGTGGCAGATGATAGTGACCATAGCAGTGGCAGATGATAGTGACCATAGTAGTGGCAGACGAAAATGACCAGAGTAGTGGCAGATGATAATGACCATAGCAGTGGCAGATGATAGTGACCATAGTAGTGGCAGATGATAGTGACCATAGCAGTGGCAGATGATAGTGACCATAGTAGTGGCAGATGATAGTGACCACAGTAGTGGCAGATAATAGTGACTATAGCAGTGGCAGATGAAAGTGACCATAGTGGCAGATGATAGTGACCATAGCAGTGGCAGATGATAGTGACCATAGTGACAGATGATAGTGACCACAGTAGTGGCAGATGATAGTGACTATAGCAGTGGCAGATGATAGTGACCATAGTGGCAGATGATAGTGACCATAGTAGTGGCAGATGATAGTGACCATAGCAGTGGCAGATGATAGTGACCATAGCAGTGGCAGATGATAGTGACCATAGCAGTGGCAGATGATAGTGACCATAGTGGCAGATGATAGTGACCATAGTAGTGGCAGATGACAGTGATCACAGTAGCAGTAGATGATAATGACCATAGTGGCAGATGATAGTGACCATAGTAGTGGTAGATGATAGTGATCATAGTAGTGGTAGACGATAGTGATCATAGTAGCGGTAGATGATAGTGAACACAGTAGTGGTAGATGATAGTGACCATAGCAGTGGTAGATGAAAGTGACCACAATAGTGGTAGATGATAGTGATCATAGTAGTGGTAGATGATAGTGATCATAGTAGTGGTAGATGACAGTGATCATAGTGGTAGATGATAGTGATCATAGTAGTGGTAGATGATAGTGATCATAGTAGTGGTAGATGATAGTGATCATAGTAGTGGCAGATGATAGTGATCATAGTAGTGGTAGATGATAATGATCATAGTAGTGGCAGATGATAGTGATCATAGTAGTGGTAGATAATAGTGATCATAGTAGTGGTAGATGATAGTGATCATAGTAGTGGTAGATGATAGTGATCATAGTAGTGGTAGATGATAGTGATCATAGTAGTGGTAGATGATAGTGATCATAGTAGTGGTAGATGATAGTGATCATAGTAGTGGTAGATGATAGTGATCATAGTAGTGGCAGATGACAGTGATCACAGTAGCGGTAGATGATAATGACCATAGTGGCAGATGATAGTGACCATAGTAGTGGTAGATGATAGTGATCATAGTAGTGGTAGATGATAGTGATCATAGTAGTGGTAGATGATAGTGATCATAGTAGTGGTAGATGATAGTGATCATAGTAGTGGTAGATGACAGTGACCATAGTAGTGGTAGATGACAGTGATCATAGTAGCGGTAGATGATAGTGATCATAGTAGTGGTTGATAATAGTGATCATAGTAGTGGTAGATGATAGTGATCATAGTAGTGGTAGATGATAGTGATCATAGTAGTGGTAGATGATAGTGATCATAGTAGTGGTAGATGATAGTGATCATAGTAGTGGTAGATGATAGTGATCATAGTAGTGGTAGATGATAGTGATCATAGTAGTGGTAGATGATAGTGATCATAGTAGTGGTAGATGATAGTGATCATAGTAGTGGTAGATGATAGTGATCATGATAGTAGTAGATGATAGTGATCATAGTAGATGATAGTGATCATAGTAGTAGTAGATGATAGTGATCATAGTAGTAGTAGATGATAGTGATCATAGTAGTGGTAGATGATAGTGATCATAGTAGTGGTAGATGATAGTGATCATAGTAGTAGTAGATGATAGTGATCATAGTAGTGGTAGATGATAGTGATCATAGTAGTGGTAGATGATAGTGATCATAGTAGTGGTAGATGATAGTGATCATAGTAGTGGTAGATGATAGTGATCATAGTAGTGGTAGATGATAGTGATCATAGTAGTAGTAGATGATAGTGATCATAGTAGTAGTAGATGATAGTGATCATAGTAGTGGTAGATGATAGTGATCATAGTAGTGGTAGATGATAGTGATCATAGTAGTGGTTGATGATAGTGATCATAGTAGTGGTAGATGATAGTGATCAAAGAGGTGGTAGATGATAGTGTAGTAGTGATCATAGTAGATGATAGTGATCTATAGTAGTGGTAGATGATAGTGATCATAGTAGTGGTAGATGATAGTGATCATAGTAGTGGTAGATGATAGTGATCATAGTAGTAGTAGATGATAGTGATCATAGTAGTGGTAGATGATAGTGATCATAGTAGTGGTAGATGATAGTGATCATAGTAGTAGTAGATGATAGTGATCATAGTAGTAGTAGATGATAGTGATCATAGTAATGGTAGATGATAGTGATCATAGTAGTGGTAGATGATAGTGATCAAAGAGGTGGTAGATGATAGTGATCATAGTAGTAGTAGATGATAGTGATCATAGTAGTGGTAGATGATAGTGATCATAGTAGTGGTAGATGATAGTGATCATAGTAGTAGTAGATGATAGTGATCATAGTAGTAGTAGATGATAGTGATCATAGTAGTAGTAGATGATAGTGATCATAGTAGTAGTAGATGATAGTGATCATAGTAGTGGTAGATGATAGTGATCATAGTAGTAGTAGATGATAGTGATCATAGTAGTGGTAGATGATAGTGATCATAGTAGTGGTAGATGATAGTGATCAAAGAGGTGGTAGATGATAGTGATCATAGTAGTGGTTGATGATAGTGATCAGTAGAGATAGTAGATGATAGTGATCATAGTAGTAGTAGATGATAGTGATCATAGTAGTGGTAGATGATAGTGATCATAGTAGTAGTAGATGATAGTGATCATAGTAGTAGTAGATGATAGTGATCATAGTAGTGGTAGATGATAGTGATCATAGTAGTAGTAGATGATAGTGATCATAGTAGTAGATGATAGTGTAGTAGATGATAGTGATCATAGTAGTGGTAGATGACAGTGATCATAGTAGTGGTAGATGATGGTGATCATAGTAGTGGTAGATGATAGTGATCATAGTAGTGGTAGATGACAGTGATCATAGTAGTGGTAGATGATGGTGATCATAGTAGTGGTTGATAATAGTGATCATAGTAGTGGTAGATGATGGTGATCATAGTAGTGGTAGATGATAGTGATCATAGTAGTGGTAGATGACAGTGATCATAGTAGTGGTAGATGATGGTGATCATAGTAGTGGTTGATAATAGTGATCATAGTAGTGGTAGATGATGGTGATCATAGTAGTGGTAGATGATAGTGATCAAAGAAGTGGTAGATGATAGTGATCATAGTAGTAGTAGATGATAGTGATCATAGTAGTGGTTGATGATAGTGATCATAGTAGTGGTTGATGATAGTGATCATAGTAGTGGTAGATGATAGTGATCATAGTAGTGGTTGATGATAGTGATCATAGTAGTGGTAGATGATAGTGATCATAGTAGTGGTAGATGATAGTGATCATAGTAGTGGTTGATGATAGTGATCATAGTAGTGGTTGATGATAGTGATCATAGTAGTGGTAGATGATAGTGATCATAGTAGTGGTTGATGATAGTGATCATAGTAGTGGTTGATGATAGTGATCATAGTAGTGGTAGATGATAGTGATCATAGTAGTGGTAGATGATAGTGATCATAGTAGTGGTAGATGATAGTGATCAAAGAGGTGGTAGATGATAGTGATCATAGTAGTAGTAGATGATAGTGATCATAGTAGTGGTAGATGATAGTGATCATAGTAGTGGTAGATGATAGTGATCATAGTAGTAGTAGATGATAGTGATCATAGTAGTAGTAGATGATAGTGATCATAGTAGTAGTAGATGATAGTGATCATAGTAGTAGTAGATGATAGTGATCATAGTAGTGGTAGATGATAGTGATCATAGTAGTGGTAGATGATAGTGATCATAGTAGTGGTAGATGATAGTGATCATAGTAGTGGTTGATGACAGTGATCATAGTAGTGGTAGATGATAGTGATCATAGTAGTGGTAGATGATAGTGATCATAGTAGTGGTAGATGATAGTGATCATAGTAGTGGTAGATGATAGTGATCATAGTAGTGGTAGATGATAGTGATCATAGTAGTAGTAGATGATAGTGATCATAGTAGTGGTAGATGATAGTGATCATAGTAGTGGTAGATGATAGTGATCATAGTAGTGGTAGATGATAGTGATCATAGTAGTGGTAGATGATAGTGATCATAGTAGTAGTAGATGATAGTGATCAAAGAGGTGGTAGATGATAGTGATCATAGTAGTAGTAGATGATAGTGATCATAGTAGTGGTTGATGATAGTGATCATAGTAGTGGTTGATGATAGTGATCATAGTAGTGGTAGATGATAGTGATCATAGTAGTGGTAGATGATAGTGATCATAGTAGTGGTAGATGATAGTGATCATAGTAGTAGTAGATGATAGTGATCATAGTAGTAGTAGATGATAGTGATCATAGTAGTGGTAGATGATAGTGATCATAGTAGTGGTAGATGATAGTGATCATAGTAGTGGTAGATGATAGTGATCATAGTAGTGGTAGATGATAGTGATCATAGTAGTGGTAGATGATAGTGATCATAGTAGTAGTAGATGATAGTGATCATAGTAGTTGTAGATGATAGTGATCATAGTAGTGGTAGATGATAGTGATCATAGTAGTGGTAGATGATAGTGATCATAGTAGTAGTAGATGATAGTGATCATAGTAGTGGTAGATGATAGTGATCATAGTAGTAGTAGATGATAGTGATCATAGTAGTGGTAGATGATAGTGATCATAGTAGTGGTAGATGATAGTGATCATAGTAGTGTCAGATGATAGTGATCATAGTAGTGGTAGATGATAGTGATCATAGTAGTGGTAGATGATAGTGATCATAGTAGTGGTAGATGATAGTGATCATAGTAGTGGTAGATGATAGTGATCATAGTAGTGGTAGATGATAGTGATCATAGTAGTGGTAGATGATAGTGATCATAGTAGTGGTTGATGATAGTGATCATAGTAGTGGTTGATGATAGTGATCATAGTAGTGGTAGATGATAGTGATCAAAGAGGTGGTAGATGATAGTGATCATAGTAGTAGTAGATGATAGTGATCATAGTAGTGGTTGATGATAGTGATCATAGTAGTGGTTGATGATAGTGATCATAGTAGTGGTAGATGATAGTGATCATAGTAGTGGTAGATGATAGTGATCAAAGAAGTGGTAGATGATAGTGATCATAGTAGTAGTAGATGATAGTGATCATAGTAGTGGTTGATGATAGTGATCATAGTAGTGGTTGATGATAGTGATCATAGTAGTGGTAGATGATAGTGATCATAGTAGTGGTTGATGATAGTGATCATAGTAGTGGTAGATGATAGTGATCATAGTAGTGGTAGATGATAGTGATCATAGTAGTGGTTGATGATAGTGATCATAGTAGTGGTTGATGATAGTGATCATAGTAGTGGTAGATGATAGTGATCATAGTAGTGGTTGATGATAGTGATCATAGTAGTGGTTGATGATAGTGATCATAGTAGTGGTAGATGATAGTGATCATAGTAGTGGTAGATGATAGTGATCATAGTAGTGGTAGATGATAGTGATCAAAGAGGTGGTAGATGATAGTGATCATAGTAGTAGTAGATGATAGTGATCATAGTAGTGGTAGATGATAGTGATCATAGTAGTGGTAGATGATAGTGATCATAGTAGTAGTAGATGATAGTGATCATAGTAGTAGTAGATGATAGTGATCATAGTAGTAGTAGATGATAGTGATCATAGTAGTAGTAGATGATAGTGATCATAGTAGTGGTAGATGATAGTGATCATAGTAGTGGTAGATGATAGTGATCATAGTAGTGGTAGATGATAGTGATCATAGTAGTGGTTGATGACAGTGATCATAGTAGTGGTAGATGATAGTGATCATAGTAGTGGTAGATGATAGTGATCATAGTAGTGGTAGATGATAGTGATCATAGTAGTGGTAGATGATAGTGATCATAGTAGTGGTAGATGATAGTGATCATAGTAGTAGTAGATGATAGTGATCATAGTAGTGGTAGATGATAGTGATCATAGTAGTGGTAGATGATAGTGATCATAGTAGTGGTAGATGATAGTGATCATAGTAGTGGTAGATGATAGTGATCATAGTAGTAGTAGATGATAGTGATCAAAGAGGTGGTAGATGATAGTGATCATAGTAGTAGTAGATGATAGTGATCATAGTAGTGGTTGATGATAGTGATCATAGTAGTGGTTGATGATAGTGATCATAGTAGTGGTAGATGATAGTGATCATAGTAGTGGTAGATGATAGTGATCATAGTAGTGGTAGATGATAGTGATCATAGTAGTAGTAGATGATAGTGATCATAGTAGTAGTAGATGATAGTGATCATAGTAGTGGTAGATGATAGTGATCATAGTAGTGGTAGATGATAGTGATCATAGTAGTGGTAGATGATAGTGATCATAGTAGTAGTAGATGATAGTGATCATAGTAGTGGTAGATGATAGTGATCATAGTAGTGGTAGATGATAGTGATCATAGTAGTAGTAGATGATAGTGATCATAGTAGTTGTAGATGATAGTGATCATAGTAGTGGTAGATGATAGTGATCATAGTAGTGGTAGATGATAGTGATCATAGTAGTAGTAGATGATAGTGATCATAGTAGTGGTAGATGATAGTGATCATAGTAGTAGTAGATGATAGTGATCATAGTAGTGGTAGATGATAGTGATCATAGTAGTGGTAGATGATAGTGATCATAGTAGTGTCAGATGATAGTGATCATAGTAGTGGTAGATGATAGTGATCATAGTAGTGGTAGATGATAGTGATCATAGTAGTGGTAGATGATAGTGATCATAGTAGTGGTAGATGATAGTGATCATAGTAGTGGTAGATGATAGTGATCATAGTAGTGGCAGATGATAGTGATCATAGTAGTGGTAGATGACAATGATCATAGTATTGGTAGATGATAGTGATCATAGTAGTGGTTGATGACACTGATCATAGAGAGAGAGAGAGAGCAAGAGTTAAGTGTGTAAAAATAAGGAGGGTGAGAGAGAGTGAGAGAACAAAGAAGGAGAGAGTACAAGATAAGGTGATAAAGATGGGAAGTACAGAAGGGGAGGATACTAGTGTGTCAACCCTCCTGCGTTATTACCTCTTATCTCAACTATTATACTGCTACCACAATTGTCCACTGATAGAGAACCATGATGTGTGTGTGTGTGTGTGTGTGTGTGTGTGTGTGTGTGTGTGTGTGTGTGTGTGTGTGTGTGTGTGAGTGTGTGTGTGTGTGTGTGTGTGTGTGTGTGTGTGAGTGTGAGTGTAACTCCTGGTCACCACCACTGTCATGCTTCACGTCAGATCTCAATCAAAGTTTACCTTTAAAAGACACCCTCCCTCTCCCCCCCCCCACTCGCACACACCACTCAAATTTTAAACCTTTCTCTATCTTAAACAAATCCTAAACTGTCCAATATTAAGAGTACAATGGTTATATAATTTACACACACACACACACACACACACACACACACACACACACACACACACACACACACACACACACACACACACACACACACACACACACACAAACACACACAAAACACACACACACACACACACACACACACACACACACACACACACACACACACACACACACACACACACACACACACATACACAGGATGTTCCAGAGATGGGGCAGAACAACAATGTGTCACAATTGGAAGTTGAAGACTCAGATGAATCACACATACTTTATATATATGTATATATGTATATATATATATATATATATATATATATATATATATATATATATATATATATATATATATACTATATATATATATATATATATATATATAGGTAGTAGGTTGGTAGACAGCAACCACCCAGGGAAGTACTACCGTCCTGCCAGATGACTGTGAAACAAAAACCTGTAACTGTTTTGCATGATGGTAGGATTGCTGGTTTCTTTTTCTGTCTCATAAACACGCTAGATAACAGGGATATCTTGCTACTCCTACTTACACTTTGGTCACACTTCACAGACACGCACATGCATATATATATATACATACATCTAGGTTTTTCTCCTTTTTCTAAATAGCTCTTGTTCCTCTTCATTTCTTCTATTGTCCATGGGGAAGTGGAAAAGAATCTTTCCTCCGTAAGCCATGCGTGTCGTATGAGGCGACTAAAATGCCGGGAGCAATGGGCTAGTAACCCCTTCTCCTGTAGACATTTACTAAAAAAGAGAAGAAGAAAAACTTTATAAAACTGGGATGCTTGAATGTGCGTGGATGTAGTGCGGATGACAAGAAACAGATGATTGCTGATGTTATGAATGAAAAGAAGTTGGATGTCCTGGCCCTAAGCGAAACAAAGCTGAAGGGGGTAGGAGAGTTTCAGTGGGGGGAAATAAATGGGATTAAATCTGGAGTATCTGAGAGAGTTAGAGCAAAGGAAGGGGTAGCAGTAATGTTAAATGATCAGTTATGGAAGGAGAAAAGAGAATATGAATGTGTAAATTCAAGAATTATGTGGATTAAAGTAAAGGTTGGATGCGAGAAGTGGGTCATAATAAGCGTGTATGCACCTGGAGAAGAGAGGAATGCAGAGGAGAGAGAGAGATTTTGGGAGATGTTAAGTGAATGTATAGGAGCCTTTGAACCAAGTGAGAGAGTAATTGTGGTAGGGGACTTGAATGCTAAAGTAGGAGAAACTTTTAGAGAGGGTGTGGTAGGTAAGTTTGGGGTGCCAGGTGTAAATGATAATGGGAGCCCTTTGATTGAACTTTGTATAGAAAGGGGTTTAGTTATAGGTAATACATATTTTAAGAAAAAGAGGATAAATAAGTATACAAGATATGATGTAGGGCGAAATGACAGTAGTTTGTTGGATTATGTATTGGTAGATAAAAGACTGTTGAGTAGACTTCAGGATGTACATGTTTATAGAGGGGCCACAGATATATCATCACTTTCTAGTTGTAGCTACACTGAGAGTAAAAGGTAGATGGGATACAAGGAGAATAGAAGCATCAGGGAAGAGAGAGGTGAAGGTTTATAAACTAAAAGAGGAGGCAGTTAGGGTAAGATATAAACAGCTATTGGAGGATAGACGGGCTAATGAGAGCATAGGCAATGGGGTCGAAGAGGTATGGGGCAGGTTTAAAAATGTAGTGTTAGAGTGTTCAGCAGAAGTTTGTGGTTACAGGAAAGTCGGTGCAGGAGGGAAGAGGAGCGATTGGTGGAATGATGATGTAAAGAGAGTAGTAAGGGAGAAAAAGTTAGCATATGAGAAGTTTTTACACAGTAGAAGTGATGCAAGGAGGGAAGAGTATATGGAGAAAAAGAGAGGTTAAGAGAGTGGTGAAGCAATGTAAAAAGAGAGCAAATGAGAGAGTGGGTGAGATGTTATCAACAAATTTTGTTGAAAATAAGAAAAAGTTTTGGAGTGAGATTAACAAGTTAAGAAAGCCTAGAGAACAAATGGATTTGTCAGTTAAAAATAGGAGAGGAGAGTTATTAAATGGAGAGTTAGAGGTATTGGGAAGATGTAGGGAATATTTTGAGGAATTGTTAAATGTTGATGAAGATAGGGAAGCTGTGATTTCGTGTATAGGACAAGGAGGAATAACATCTTGTAGGAGTGAGGAAGAGCCAGTTGTGAGTGTGGGGGAAGTTCGTGAGGCAGTAGGTAAAATGAAAGGGGGTAAGGCAGCCGGGATTGATGGGATAAAGATAGAAATGTTAAAAGCAGGTGGGGATATAGTTTTGGAGTGGTTGGTGCAATTATTTAATAAATGTATGGAAGAGGGTAAGGTACCTAGGGATTGGCAGAGAGCATGCATAGTTCCTTTGTATAAAGGCAAAGGGGATAAAAGAGAGTGCAAAAATTATAGGGGGATAAGTCTGTTGAGTATACCTGGTAAAGTGTATGGTAGAGTTATTATTGAAAGAATTAAGAGTAAGACGGAGAATAGGATAGCAGATGAACAAGGAGGCTTTAGGAAAGGTAGGGGGTGTGTGGACCAGGTGTTTACAGTGAAACATATAAGTGAACAGTATTTAGATAAGGCTAAAGAGGTCTTTGTGGCATTTATGGATTTGGAAAAGGCGTATGACAGGGTGGATAGGGGGGCAATGTGGCAGATGTTGCAAGTGTATGGTGTAGGAGGTAGGTTACTGAAAGCAGTGAAGAGTTTTTACGAGGATAGTGAGGCTCAAGTTAGAGTATGTAGGAAAGAGGGAAATTTTTTCCCAGTAAAAGTAGGCCTTAGACAGGGATGTGTGATGTCACCGTGGTTGTTTAATATATTTATAGATGGGGTTGTAAAAGAAGTAAATGCGAGGGTCTTGGCAAGAGGCGTGGAGTTAAAAGATAAAGAATCACACACAAAGTGGGAGTTGTCACAGCTGCTCTTTGCTGATGACACTGTGCTTTTGGGAGATTCTGAAGAGAAGTTGCAGAGATTGGTGGATGAATTTGGTAGGGTGTGCAAAAGAAGAAAATTAAAGGTGAATACAGGAAAGAGTAAGGTTATGAGGATAACAAAAAGATTAGGTGATGAAAGATTGAATATCAGATTGGAGGGAGAGAGTATGGAGGAAGTGAACCTATTCAGATATTTGGGAGTGGACGTGTCAGCGGATGGGTCTATGAAAGATGAGGTGAATCATAGAATTGATGAGGGAAAAAGAGTGAGTGGTGCACTTAGGAGTCTGTGGAGACAAAGAACTTTGTCCTTGGAGGCAAAGAGGGGAATGTATGAGAGTATAGTTTTACCAACGCTCTTATATGGGTATTGTGATGTCATGTCTGAGGGCGATGTGTGGTGTGAATATAATGCAGAGAATTCGTAGTTTGGAAGTTAGGAGGAGGTGCGGGATTACCAAAACTGTTGTCCAGAGGGCTGAGGAAGGGTTGTTGAGGTGGTTCGGACATGTAGAGAGAATGGAGCGAAACAGAATGACTTCAAGAGTGTATCAGTCTGTAGTGGAAGGAAGGCGGGGTAGGGGTCGGCCTAGGAAAGGTTGGAGGGAGGGGGTAAAGGAGGTTTTGTGTGCGAGGGGCTTGGACTTCCAGCAGGCATGCGGGAGCGTGTTTGATAGGAGTGAATGGAGACAAATGGTTTTTAATACTTGACGTGCTGTTGGAGTGTGAGCAAAGTAACATTTATGAAGGGATTCAGGGAAACCGGCAGGCCGGACTTGAGTCCTGGAGATGGGAAGTACAGTGCCTGCACTCTGAAGGAGGGGTGTTAATGTTGCAGTTTAAAAAACTGTAGTGTAAAGCACCCTTCTGGCAAGACAGTGATGGAGTGAATGATGGTGAAAGTTTTTCTTTTTCGGGCCACCCTGCCTTGGTGGGAATCGGCCAGTGTGATAATAATAATAAAAAAAATAAAATAAATATATATATATATATATATATATATATATATATATATATATATATATATATATATATATATATATATATATATATATACATGCAAAACAACCATTGTGAAAGACTAGAGAAATTCCAAGCGCTTTCGTGACTACTCACATTATCAAGGAACTATGAAAGTAAAGCATCCAAGGAAGGTATATAAGGGGTCTGGCCAGCACCTCACTATCAGATCCCACAACGGTTAAACACTTGACGCGCGCCGACCCAACTGGACAGGTCCTTCACACAACTCACCAACAAACTATTCTACCCAAGAAAATGTTTTAAAAATTATTATTTGTCCAGTGTATTATTAAATTCTTCCCAAATTCTATTAATTATAAATGGATCTAATTTATATAAACCAAAGGAAATATTCATATTATTGTCAAAACTACTTTTTATGAAACAAGATTCAATTATATTCCTGTCGACCATGGACTTGCTTGATACTACTTTCTCAACTTTTTGAAAATCAATTGGATGGTTAAAATCTCTTACATAAATAAATAGAGCATTGGAATCTTCTCCAGTTCTAATGCTATATGACTGCTTCTTACACTGTACACTGATGTAAACACCTGTATGACTGCTTCTCACACTGTAAACTGATGTAAACACCTGTATGACTGCTTCTTACATTGTACACTGATGTAAACACCTGTATGACTGCTTCTTACATTGTACACAGATGTAAACACCTGTATGACTGCTTCTCACACTGTACACTGATGTAAACACCTGTATGACTGCTTCTCACACTGTACACTGATGTAAACACCTGTATGACTGCTTCTCACACTGTACACTGATGTAAACACCTGTATGACTGCTTCTCACACTGTACACTGATGTAAACACCTGTATGACTGCTTCTTACACTGTACACTGATGTAAACACACAGTGTGTAAATGTAACTGCGTAAAAAAACGTTAAGGTAACTCTTATTTGCAAGTCCTACCAAAAGAGGGAGATATTCCTCCTTTTCTCCCTTACAGAGGGAGATATTCCTTCTTTTCTCCCTTACAGAGGGAGATATTCCTTTTCTCCCTTACAGAGGGAGATATTCCTTCTTTTCTCCCTTACAGAGGGAGATATTCCTTCTTTTCTCCCTTACAGAGGGATATATTCCTTCTTTTCTCCCTTACAGAGGCAGATATTCCTTCTTTTCTCCCTAACAGAGGGAGATATTCCTTCTTTTCTCCCTTACAGAGGGAGATATTCCTTCTTTTCTCCCTTACAGAGGGAGATATTCCTCCTTTTCTCCCTTACAGAGGGAGATATTCCTCCTTTTCTCCCTTACAGAGGGAGATATTCCTTCTTTTCTCCATTACAGAGTCAGATATTCCTTCTTTTCTCCCTTACAGAGGGAGATATTCCTTCTTTTCTCCATTACAGAGTCAGATATTCCTTCTTTTCTCCCTTACAGAGGGAGATATTCCTTCTTTTCTTCCTTACAGAGGGAGATATTCCTTCTTTTCTCCCTTACAGAGGGAGATACTTCTTCTTTTCTTACTTACAGAGGGAGATATTCCTCTTTTTCTCCATTACTGAGGGAGATATTCCTCCTTTTCTCACTTTCAGAGAGATATTCCTTTTCTCCCTTACAGAGGGAGATATTACTTCTTTTTTCCCTTACAGTGGGAGATATTCCTTCTTTTCTCCCTTATAGTGGGAGATATTCCTTCTTTTCTCCCTTACAGAGGGAGATACTTCTTCTTTTCTTACTTACAGAGGGAGATATTCCTCTTTTTCTCCATTACTGAGGGAGATATTCCTCCTTTTCTCACTTTCAGAGAGATATTCCTTTTCTCCCTTACAGAGGGAGATATTCCTTCTTTTTTCCCTTACAGTGGGGGATATTCCTCCTTTTCTCCCTTACAGAGGGAGATATTCCTCCTTTTCTCCCTTACAGAGGGAGATATTCCTTCTTTTCTCCCTTACAGAGGGAGATATTCCTTCTTTTCTCCCTTACAGAGGGAGATATTCCTTCTTTTCTCCATTACAGAGGGAGATATTCCTTCTTTTCTCCCTTACAGAGGGAGATATTCCTTCTTTTCTCCCTTAAAGAGGGAGATATTCCTTCTTTTCTCCCTTACAGAGGGAGATATTCCTTCTTTTCTCCCTTACAGAGGGAGATATTCCTTCTTTTCTCCATTACTGAGTCAGATATTCCTTCTTTTCTCCCTTACAGAGGGAGATATTCCTTCTTTTCTTCCTTACAGAGGGAGATATTCCTTCTTTTCTCCCTTACAGAGGGAGATACTTCTTCTTTTCTTACTTACAGAGGGAGATATTCCTCTTTTTCTCCATTACTGAGGGAGATATTCCTCCTTTTCTCACTTTCAGAGAGATATTCCTTTTCTCCCTTACAGAGGGAGATATTCCTTCTTTTTTCCCTTACAGTGGGAGATATTCCTTCTTTTCTCCCTTATAGTGGGAGATATTCCTTCTTTTCTCCCTTACAGAGGGAGATACTTCTTCTTTTCTTACTTACAGAGGGAGATATTCCTCTTTTTCTCCATTACTGAGGGAGATATTCCTCCTTTTCTCACTTTCAGAGAGATATTCCTTTTCTCCCTTACAGAGGGAGATATTCCTTCTTTTTTCCCTTACAGTGGGAGATATTCCTTCTTTTCTCCCTTATAGTGGGATATATTCCTTCTTTTCTCCCTTACAGAGGGCGATATTCCTTCTTTTCTCCCATACAGAGGGAGATATTCCTTCTTTTCTCCCTTACAGAGGGAGATATTCCTTCTTTTCTCCCTTACAGAGGGATATATTCCTTCTTTTCTCCCTTACAGAGGCAGATATTCCTTCTTTTCTCCCTTACAGAGGGAGATATTCCTTCTTTTCTCCCTTACAGAGGGAGATATTCCTTCTTTTCTCCCTTACAGAGGGAGATATTCCTCCTTTTCTCCCTTACAGAGGGAGATATTCCTCCTTTTCTCCCTTACAGAGGGAGATATTCCTTCTTTTCTCCCTTACAGAGGGAGATATTCCTTCTTTTCTCCCTTACAGAGGGAGATATTCCTTCTTTTCTCCCTTACAGAGGGGGATATTCCTCCTTTTCTCCCTTACAGAGGGAGATATTCCTCCTTTTCTCCCTTACAGAGGGAGATATTCCTTCTTTTCTCCCTTACAGAGGGAGATATTCCTTCTTTTCTCCCTTACAGATGGAGATATTCCTTCTTTTCTCCATTACAGAGGGAGATATTCCTTCTTTTCTCCCTTACAGAGGGAGATATTCCTTCTTTTCTCCCTTAAAGAGGGAGATATTCCTTCTTTTCTCCCTTACAGAGGGAGATATTCCTTCTTTTCTCCCTTACAGAGGGAGATATTCCTTCTTTTCTCCATTACAGAGTCAGATATTCCTTCTTTTCTCCCTTACAGAGGGAGATATTCCTTCTTTTCTTCCTTACAGAGGGAGATATTCCTTCTTTTCTCCCTTACAGAGGGAGATACTTCTTCTTTTCTTACTTACAGAGGGAGATATTCCTCTTTTTCTCCATTACTGAGGGAGATATTCCTCCTTTTCTCACTTTCAGAGAGATATTCCTTTTCTCCCTTACAGAGGGAGATATTCCTTCTTTTTTCCCTTACAGTGGGAGATATTCCTTCTTTTCTCCCTTATAGTGGGAGATATTCCTTCTTTTCTCCCTTACAGAGGGAGATACTTCTTCTTTTCTTACTTACAGAGGGAGATATTCCTCTTTTTCTCCATTACTGAGGGAGATATTCCTCCTTTTCTCACTTTCAGAGAGATATTCCTTTTCTCCCTTACAGAGGGAGATATTCCTTCTTTTTTCCCTTACAGTGGGAGATATTCCTTCTTTTCTCCCTTATAGTGGGATATATTCCTTCTTTTCTCCCTTACAGAGGGCGATATTCCTTCTTTTCTCCCTTACAGAGGGAGATATTCCTTCTTTTCTCCCTTACAGAGGGAGATATTCCTTCTTTTCTCCCTTACAGAGGGAGATATTCCTCCTTTTCTCCCTTATAGAGGGAGATGTTCCTTCTTTTCTCCCTTACAGAGGGAGATATTCCTTCTTTTCTACCTTACAGAGGCAGATATTCCTTCTTTTCTCCCTTACAGAGGGAGATATTCCTTTTTTTCTCCCTTACAGATGGAGATATTCCTTCTTTTCTCCCTTACAGAGGGAGATACTTCTTCTTTTCTTACTTACAGAGGGAGATATTCCTCCTTTTCTCCCTTACAGAGGGAGATATTCCTCCTTTTCTCCCTTTCAGAGATATTCCTTCTTTTCTCCCTTACAGAGGGAGATATTCCTTCTTTTCTCCCTTACAGTGGGAGATATTTCTTCTTTTCTCCCTTATAGTTGGAGATATTCCTTCTTTTCTCCCTTACAGAGGGAGATATTCATTCTTTTCTCCCTTATAGTGGGAGATATTCCTTCTTTTCTCCCTTACAGAGCTCGATATTCCTTCTTTTCTACCTTACAGAGGGATATATTCCTTCTTTTCTCCCTTACAGAGGGAGATATTACTTCTTTTCTCCCTTACAGAGGCAAATATTCCTTCTTTTCTCCCTTACAGAGGGAGGTATTAATTCTTTTCTCCCTTACAGAGGGAAATATTCCTCCTTTTCTCCCTTACAGTGGGAGATATTCCTTCTTTTCTCCCTTACAGAGGGAGATATTCCTTCTTTTCTCCCTTACAGAGGGAAATATTCCTTCTTTTCTCCCTTACAGAGGGAGATATTCCTCCTTTTCTCCCTTACAGAGGGAGATATTCCTCCTTTTCTCCCTTACAGAGGGAGATATTCCTTCTTTTCTCCCTTACAGAGGGAGATATTCCTTCTTTTCTCCCTTACAGAGGGAGATATTCCTTCTTTTCTCCCTCACAGAGGGGGATATTCCTCCTTTTCTCCCTTACAGAGGGAGATATTCCTCCTTTTCTCCCTTACAGAGGGAGATATTCCTTCTTTTCTCCCTTACAGAGGGAGATATTCCTTCTTTTCTCCCTTACAGAGGGAGATATTCCTTCTTTTCTCCATTACAGAGGGAGATATTCCTTCTTTTCTCCCTTACAGAGGGAGATATTCCTTCTTTTCTCCCTTAAAGAGGGAGATATTCCTTCTTTTCTCCCTTACAGAGGGAGATATTCCTTCTTTTCTCCCTTACAGAGGGAGATATTCCTTCTTTTCTCCATTACAGAGTCAGATATTCCTTCTTTTCTCCCTTACAGAGGGAGATATTCCTTCTTTTCTTCCTTACAGAGGGAGATATTCCTTCTTTTCTCCCTTACAGAGGGAGATACTTCTTCTTTTCTTACTTACAGAGGGAGATATTCCTCTTTTTCTCCATTACTGAGGGAGATATTCCTCCTTTTCTCACTTTCAGAGAGATATTCCTTTTCTCCCTTACAGAGGGAGATATTCCTTCTTTTTTCCCTTACAGTGGGAGATATTCCTTCTTTTCTCCCTTATAGTGGGAGATATTCCTTCTTTTCTCCCTTACAGAGGGAGATACTTCTTCTTTTCTTACTTACAGAGGGAGATATTCCTCTTTTTCTCCATTACTGAGGGAGATATTCCTCCTTTTCTCAATTTCAGAGAGATATTCCTTTTCTCCCTTACAGAGGGAGATATTCCTTCTTTTTTCCCTTACAGTGGGAGATATTCCTTCTTTTCTCCCTTATAGTGGGATATATTCCTTCTTTTCTCCCTTACAGAGGGCGATATTCCTTCTTTTCTCCCTTACAGAGGGAGATATTCCTTCTTTTCTCCCTTACAGAGGGAGATATTCCTTCTTTTCTCCCTTACAGAGGGAGATATTCCTCCTTTTCTCCCTTATAGAGGGAGATATTCCTTCTTTTCTCCCTTACAGAGGGAGATATTCCTTCTTTTCTACCTTACAGAGGCAGATATTCCTTCTTTTCTCCCTTACAGAGGGAGATATTCCTTTTTTTCTCCCTTACAGAGGGAGATATTCCTTCTTTTCTCCCTTACAGAGGGAGATACTTCTTCTTTTCTTACTTACAGAGGGAGATATTCCTCCTTTTCTCCCTTACAGAGGGAGATATTCCTCCTTTTCTCCCTTTCAGAGATATTCCTTCTTTTCTCCCTTACAGAGGGAGATATTCCTTCTTTTCTCCCTTACAGTGGGAGATATTTCTTCTTTTCTCCCTTATAGTGGGAGATATTCCTTCTTTTCTCCCTTACAGAGGGAGATATTCATTCTTTTCTCCCTTATAGTGGGAGATATTCCTTCTTTTCTCCCTTACAGAGCTCGATATTCCTTCTTTTCTACCTTACAGAGGGATATATTATTTCTTTTCTCCCTTACAGAGGGAGATATTCCTTCTTTTCTCCCTTACAGAGGCAAATATTCCTTCTTTTCTCCCTTACAGAGGGAGGTATTAATTCTTTTCTCCCTTACAGAGGGAAATATTCCTCCTTTTCTCCCTTACAGTGGGAGATATTCCTTCTTTTCTCCCTTACAGAGGGAGATATTCCTTCTTTTCTCCCTTACAGAGGGAGATATTTCTCCTTTTCTCCCTTACAGAGGGAGATATTTCTTCTTTTCTCCCTTACAGAGGGAGATATTCCTTCTTTTCTCCATTAGAGTGGGAGATATTCCTCCTTTTCTACCTTACAGAGGGAGATATTCTTTCTTTTCTCCCTTAGAGGGAGATGTTCCTCCTTTCCTCCCTTACAGAGGGAGATATTCCTTCTTTTCTCCCATACAGAGGGAGATATTCCTTCTTTTCTCCCTTACAGAGGAAGAAATTCCTTTTTTCCCTTACAGAGGGGGATATTCCTCCTTTTCTCCCTTACAGAGGGAGATATTCCTTTTCTCCCTTACAGTGGGAGATATTCCTTCCTATCTCCCTTACAGTGGGAGATATTCCTTCTTTTTCTCCCTTACAGTGGGAGATATTCCTTCCCATCTCCCTTACAGTGGGAGATATTCCTCTCTTGTCTCCCTTACAGTAGGAGATATTCCTATCTCCCTTGCAGTGGGAGATATTCTATTACCATCATCAGTCTACCGTCACTATCATCAGTCTACCATCACCAGTTTACCGTCACTATCATCAGTCTACCATCACCATCATCAGTCTACCATCACCATCATCAGTTTACCATCACTATCATCAGTCTACCATCACCAGTGTACCATCACCATCATCAGTCTACCATCACTATCAACAGTCTACCATCACCATCATCAGTCTACCATCACTATCAACAGTCTACCATCACCATCATCAGTCTACCGTCACTATCATCAGTCTACCATCACCATCATCAGCCTACCATCACCATCATCAGTCTACCGTCAACATCATCAGTCTACCATCACTATCATCAGTCTACCATCACCATCATCAGTCTACCGTCACTATCATCAGTCTACCATCACCATCATCAGTCTACCGTCACTATCATCAGTCTACCATCACCATAATCAGTCTACCATCACTATCAACAGTCTACCATCACCAACATCAGTCTACCATCACTATGAACAGTCTACCATCAGCATCATCAGTCTACCATCACCATCATCAGTCTACCGTCACTGTCATCAGTCTGCCAACACCATCATCAGTCCACCATCACTATCAACAGTCTACCATCAGCATCATCAGTTTACCATCACTATCAACAGTCTACCATCAGCATCATCAGTCTACCATCAGCATCATCAGTCTACCATCACTATCATCAGTCTACCATCACCAGTCTACCACCACTATCATCAGTCTACCATCACTCTCATCAGTCTACCATCACCATCATCAGTCTACCATCACCATCATCAATCTACCATCACCATCATCAGTCTACCATCACTCTCATCAGTCTACCATCACCATCATCAGTCTACCATCACCATCATCAGTCTACCATCACCATCATCAGTCTACAATCACTCTCATCAGTCTACCATCACCATCATCAGTCTACCATCACCATCATCAGTCTACCATCACCATCATCAGTCTACCATCACTATCAACAGTCTCCCATCACCATCATCAGTCTACCATCACTATCAACAGTCTACCATCACCATCATCAGTCTACCGTCACTATCATCAGTCTACCATCACCATCATCAGTCTACCATCACCATCAGTCTACCGTCAACATCATCAGTCTACCATCACTATCATCAGTCTACCATCACCATCATCAGTCTACCGTCACTATCATCAGTCTACCATCACCATAATCAGTCTACCATCACTATCAACAGTCAACCATCACCATCATCAGTCTACCATCACTATGAACAGTCTACCATCACCAGTCTACCATCACCATCATCAATCTACCATCACCATCATCAGTCTACCATCACTCTCATCAGACTACCATCACCATCATCAGTCTACCATCACCATCATCAGTCTACCATCACCATCATCAGTCTACCATCACTCTCATCAGTCTACCATCACCATAATCAGTCTACCGTCACTGTCATCAGTCTGCCATCACCATCATCAGTCTACCACCACTATCAACAGTCAACCATCATCATCATCATAAACAGTCTACCATCAGCATCATCAGTCTACCATCACCATCATCACTCTACCGTCACTATCATCAGTCTACCATCACCATCATCAGTCTACCATCACCATCATCAGTCTACCACCACCATCATCAGTCTACCATCACTCTCATCAGTCTACCATCACCAGTCTACCACCACTATCATCAGTCTACCACCACCATCATCAGTCTACCATCACTCTCATCAGTCTACCATCACCATCATCAGTCTACCATCACCATCATCAGTCTACCACCATCATCAGTCTACCATCACTCTCATCAGTCTACCATCACCATCATCAGTCTACCATCACAATCATCAGTCTACCACCACCATCATCAGTCTACCATCACTCTCATCAGTCTACCATCACCATCATCAGTCTACCATCACCATTATCAGTCTACCACCACCATCATCAGTCTACCATCACTCTCATCAGTCTACCATCACCATCATCAGTCTACCATCACCATCATCAGTCTACCATCACTCTCATCAGTCTACCATCCCCATCATCAGTCTACCATCACCATCATCAGTCTACCGTCACAATCATCAGTCTACCATCACCATCATCAGTCTACCATCACCATCATCAGTCTACCATCACCATCATCAGTCTACCATCACCATCATCAGTCTACCATCACTATCATCATTCTACCATCACCAGTCTACCATCATCACCATCACCAGTCTACCATCATCACCATCACCAGTCTACCATCATCACCATCACCAGTCTACCATCATCACCATCACCAGTCTACCTACATCACCATCACCAGTCTACAATCATCACCATCACCAGTCTACCATCATCACCATCACCAGTCTACCATCATCACCATCACCAGTCTACCATCATCATCATCACCAGTCTACCATCATCACCATCACCAGTCTACCATCATCACCATCACTAGTCTACCATCATCACCATCACCAGTCTACCATCACCACCATCACCAGTCTACCATCATCACCATCACCAGTCTACCATCATCACCATCACCAGTGTACCATCACTAGTCTACCATCATCAGTCTACCATCATCATCATCATCACCAGTCTACCATCATCACCATCACCAGTCTACCATCATCACCATCACCAGTCTACCATCATCACCATCATCATCATCACCAGTCTACCATCATCAGTCTACCATCATCACCATCACCAGTCTACCATCATCACCATCACCAGTCTACCATCATCAGTCTACCATCATCATCATCACCAGTCTACCATCATCACCATCACCAGTCTACCATCATCACCATCACCAGTCTACCATCACTAGTCTACCATCATCACCATCACCAGTCTACCATCATCACCATCACCAGTCTACCATCATCACCATCACCAGTCTACCATCATCACCATCATCAGTCTACCATCATCATCATCACCAGTCTACCATCATCACCAGTCTACCATCATCACCATCACCAGTCTACCATCATCACCATCACCAGTCTACCATCATCACCATCACCAGTCTACCATCATCACCATCATCAGTCTACCATCATCACCATCACCAGTCTACCATCATCATCAGTCTACCATCATCACCATCACCAGTCTACCATCATCACCATCACCAGTCTACCATCATCACCATCACCAGTCTACCATCATCACCATCACCAGTCTACCATCATCACCATCACCAGTCTACCATCATCACCATCACCAGTCTACCATCACCACCATCACCAGTCTACCATCATCACCATCACCAGTCTAGCATCATCACCATCACCAGTGTACCATCACTAGTCTACCATCATCAGTCTACCATCATCATCATCATCACCAGTCTACCATCACCAGTCTACCATCATCACCATCACCAGTCTACCATCATCACCATCACCAGTCTACCATCATCACTATCACCAGTCTACCATCATCATCATCACCAGTCTACCATCATCACCATCATCAGTCTACCATCATCACCATCACCAGTCTACCATCATCACCATCATCAGTCTACCATCATCACCATCACAAGTCTACCATCATCAGTCTACCATCATCATCATCACCAGTCTACCATCATCACCATCACCAGTCTACCATCATCACCATCACCAGTGTACCATCACTAGTCTACCATCATCACCATCACCAGTCTACCATCATCAGTCTAGCATCATCTCCATCACCAGTCTACCATCATCATCATCACCAGTCTACCATCATCATCATCATCAGTCTACCATCATCATCATCACCAGTCTACCATCATCACCATCACCAGTCTACCATCATCTCCATCACCAGTCTACCATCATCACCATCACCAGTCTACCATCATCACCATCATCAGTCTACCATCATCATCATCACCAGTCTACCATCATCACCACCACCAGTCTACCATCATCTCCATCACCAGTCTACCATCATCTCCATCACCAGTCTACCATCATCATCATCACCAGTCTACCATCATCACCATCATCAGTCTACCATCATCTCCATCACCAGTCTACCATCATCACCATCACCAGTCTACCATCATCATCATCACCAGTCTACCATCATCTCCATCACCAGTCTACCATCATCACCAGTCTACCATCATCATCATCACCAGTCTGCCATCATCACCATCACCAGTCTACCATCATGATTATCACCAGTCTACCATCATCATCATCACCAGTCTACCATCATCATCATCATCAGTCTACCATCATCACCATCACCAGTCTACCATCATCACCATCACCAGTCTACCATCATCATCAGTCTACCATCATCATCATCACCAGTCTACCATCATCACCATCACCAGTCTACCATCATCATCATCACCAGTCTACCATCATCACCATCACCAGTCTACCATCATCATCATCACCAGTCTACCATCATCACCATCACCAGTCTACCATCATCACCATCACCAGTCTACCATCATCACCATCATCAGTCTACCATCATCACCAGTCTACCATCATCACCATCACCAGTCTACCATCATCACCATCACCAGTCTACCATCATCAGTCTACCATCATCACCAGTCTACCATCATCAGTCTACCATCACCAGTCTACCATCATCACCATCACAAGTCTACCATCATCACCATCACCAGTCTACCATCATCATCATCACCAGTCTACCATCATCACCATCACCAGTCTACCATCATCTCCATCACCAGTCTACCATCATCACCATCACCAGTCTACCATCATCACCAGTCTACCATCATCACCACCACCAGTCTACCATCATCTCCATCACCAGTCTACCATCATCATCATCACCAGTCTACCATCATCACCATCACCAGTCTACCATCATCATCATCACCAGTCTACCATCATCACCATCACCAGTCTACCATCATCTCCATCACCAGTCTACCATCATCATCATCACCAGTCTACCATCATCACCATCACCAGTCTACCATCATCATCATCACCAGTCTACCATCATCACCCTCACCAGTCTACCATCATCACCATCACCAGTCTACCATCATCACCATCACCAGTCTACCATCATCACCATCACCAGTCTACCATCATCACCATCACCAGTCTACCATCATCACCACCACCAGTCTACCATCATCACCATCAGCAGTCTACCATCATCACCATCACCAGTCTACCATCACCAGTCTACCATCATCATCACCAGTCTACCATCATCACCATCACCAGTCTACCATCATCAACATCACCAGTCTACCACTATCACCAGTCTACCATCATCACCATCACCAGTCTACCATCATCACTATCACCAGTCTACCATAATCACCATCACCAGTCTACCATCATCATCATCACCAGTCTACCATCATCACCACCACCAGTCTACCATCATCACCATCACCTGTCTACCATCATCAACATCACCAGTCTACCATTATCACTATCACCAGTCTACCATCATCACCATCACCAGTCTACCATCATCACTATCACCAGTCTACCATAATCACCATCACCAGTCTACCATCATCATCATCACCAGTCTACCATCATCACCACCATCAGTTTACCATCATCACCATCACCAGTCTACCATCATCACTATCACCAGTCTACCATCATCACCATCACCAGTCTACCATCATCACTATCACCAGTCTACCATAATCACCATCACCAGTCTACCATCATCATCATCACCAGTCTACCATCATCACTATCACCAGTCTACCATAATCACCATCACCAGTCTACCATCATCATCATCACCAGTCTACCATCATCATCATCACCAGTCTACCATCATCACCATCACCAGTCTACCATCATCATCATCACCAGTCTACCATCATCACCATCACCAGTCTACCATCATCACCACCACCAGTCTACCATCATCATCATCACCAGTCTACCATCATCATCATCAGTCTACCATCATCACCATCACCAGTCTACCATCATCACCACCAGCAGTCTACCATCATCATCATCACCAGTCTACCATCATCATCATCAGTCTACCATCATCACCATCACCAGTCTACCATCATCACCATCACCAGTCTACCATCATCACCATCACCAGTCTACCATCACCAGTCTACCATCATCACCAGTCTACCATCATCACCATCACCAGTCTACCATCATCACCATCACCAGTCTACCATCATCACTATCACCAGTCTACCATCATCATCATCATCAGTCTACCATCATCATCATCACCAGTCTACCATCATCACCATCACCAGTCTACCATCATCACCATCATCAGTCTACCATCATCATCACCAGTCTACCATCATCTCCATCACCAGTCTACCATCATCACCATCATCAGTCTACCATCATCATCACCAGTCTACCATCATCATCATCACCAGTCTACCATCATCATCACCAGTCTACCATCATCATCATCACCAGTCTACCATCATCACCATCATCAGTCTACCATCATCACCATCATCAGTCTACCATCATCATCACCAGTCTACCATCATCATCATCACAAGTCTACCATCATCATCACCAGTCTACCATCATCATCATCACCAGTCTACCATCATCATCACCAGTCTACCATCATCATCATCACCAGTCTACTATCATCACCATCATCAGTCTACCATCATCACCAGTCTACCATCATCTCCATCATCAGTCTACCATCATCACCATCACCAGTCTACCATCATCATCACCAGTCTACCATCATCATCATCACCAGTCTACCATCATCATCACCAGTCTACCATCATCATCATCACCAGTCTACCATCATCACCATCATCAGTCTACCATCATCACCAGTCTACTATCATCACCATCACCAGTCTACCATCATCACCATCACCAGTCTACCATCATCACCATCACCAGTCTACCATCATCACCATCACCAGTCTACCATCATCACCATCATCATCACCAGTCTACCATCATCATCATCACCAGTCTACCATCATCAGTCTACCATCATCAGTCTACCATCATCACCATCACTAGTCTACCATCATCACCATCACCAGTCTACCATCATCACCATAACCAGTCTACCATCATCACCATCACCAGTCTACCATCATCACCATCACCAGTCTACCATCATCACCATCACCAGTCTACCATCATCACCATCACCAGTCTACCATCATCACCATCACCAGTCTACCATCATCACCATCATCAGTCTACCATCATCACCATCATCAGTCTACCATCATCAGTCTACCACCATCACCATCATCAGTCTACCATCATCACCATCACCAGTCTACCATCATCACCATCATCAGTCTACCATCATCACCATCACCAGTCTACCATCATCACCATCATCAGTCTACCATCATCACCATCACCAGTCTACCATCATCACCATCACCAGTCTACCATCATCATCATCATCAGTCTACCATCATCATCATCATCAGTCTACCATCATCACCATCACCAGTCTACCATCATCACCATCACCAGTCTACCATCATCACCATCACCAGTCTACCATCATCACCATCACCAGTCTACCATCATCATCATCATCAGTCTACCATCATCATCATCATCAGTCTACCATCATCACCATCACCAGTCTACCATCATCACCATCATCAGTCTACCATCATCACCATCATCAGTCTACCATCATCACCATCACCAGTCTACCATCATCACCATCACCAGTCTACCATCATCACCATCATCAGTCTACCATCATCACCATCACCAGTCTACCATCATCACCATCATCAGTCTACCATGATCACCATCACCAGTCTACCATCACCAGTCTACCATGATCACCATCAGCAGTCTACCATCATCACCATCACCAGTCTACCATCATCACCAGTCTACGATCATCACCATCACCAGTCTACCATCATCACCATCACCAGTCTACCATCATCACCACCACCAGTCTACCATCATCACCATCACCAGTCTACCATCATCATCATCACCAGTCTACCATCACCACCATCACCAGTCTACCATCATCACCAGTCTACCATCATCACCATCACCAGTCTACCATCACCACCATCACCAGTCTACCATCATCACCATCACCAGTCTACCATCATCACCATCATCAGTCTACCATCATCATCACCAGTCTACCATCATCACCATCACCAGTCTACCATCATCACCATCACCAGTCTACCATCATCACCATCACCAGTCTACCATCATCAGTCTACCATCACCAGTCTACCCTCATCACCATCACCAGTCTACCATCATCACCATCACCAGTCTACCATCATCACCATCATCAGTCTACCATCATCACCAGTCTACCATCATCACCATCACCAGTCTACCATCATCACCATCACCAGTCTACCATCATCACCATCACCAGTCTACCATCATCAGTCTACCATCATCACCATCACCAGTCTACCATCATCACCATCATCAGTCTACCATCATCACCATCACCAGTCTACCATCATCACCATCATCAGTCTACCATCACCAGTCTACCATCATCACCATCACCAGTCTACCATCACCATCACCAGTCTACCACCACCAGTCTACCATGATAATCATCACCATCACCAGTCTACCATCATCACCATCACCAGTCTACCATCATCACCATCACCAGTCTACCATCATCACCATCACCAGTCTACCATCATCACCATCACCAGTCTACCATCACCATCATCACCAGTCTACCACCACCAGTCTACCATCACCATCACCAGTCTACCATCATCATCATCACCAGTCTACCATCATCACCATCACCAGTCTACCATCATCACCATCACCAGTCTACCATCATCACCATCACCAGTCTACCATCATCATCATCACCAGTCTACCATCATCATCATCACCAGTCTACCATCATCACCATCACCAGTCTACCATCATCACCATCACCAGTCTACCATCATCACCAGTCTACCATCATCACCATCACCAGTCTACCATCATCACCATCATCAGTCTACCATCATCATCATCAGCAGTCTACCATCATCACCATCACCAGTCTACCATCATCACCATCACCAGTCTACCATCATCACCATCACCAGTCTACCATCATCATCATCACCAGTCTACCATCATCAGCATCACCAGTCTACCATCATCACCATCACCAGTCTACCATCATCAGTCTACCATCACCATCACCAGTCTACCTGTGACAGATGTATCACGTTTCCTTCACTCTCAAAAATAAATCATCACGCCGTACTCACGCCTACAAAAAATATTTTTTTCAACTACTTCGCTATTTTGTATTGGCATTAAATTCTCTTTGATAAATTTTACGTAGTATTCAATTCTTGTTGGCTGGTTTATGTGAGTTTGAAGCCTATCTACTATACTAGGAACATTAAGTGATCTGTCGAGTACCAGGAATATTTTAACTCTAAAATAGGGATTTTTGTAAACGTTTAAGATATATATCTTAAACGTTTACAAAAATCCCTATTTTAGTTACAATATTCCTGGTACTCGACAGATCACTTAATTAAGATATATATCTTAAACGTTTACAAAAATCCCTATTTTAGTTACAATATTCCTGGTACTCGACAGATCACTTAATTAAGATATATATCTTAAACGTTTACAAAAATCCGTATTTTAGTTACAATATTCCTGGTACTCGACAGATCACTTAATTAAGATATATATCTTAAACGTTTACAAAAATCCCTATTTTAGTTACAATATTCCTGGTACTCGACAGATCACTTAATTAAGATATATATCTTAAACGTTTACAAAAATCCCTATTTTAGTTACAATATTCCTGGTACTCGACAGATCACTTAATTAAGATATATATCTTAAACGTTTACAAAAATCCCTATTTTAGTTACAATATTCCTGGTACTCGACAGATCACTTAATTAAGATATATATCTTAAACGTTTACAAAAATCCCTATTTTAGTTACAATATTCCTGGTACTCGACAGATCACTTAATTAAGATATATATCTTAAACGTTTACAAAAATCCCTATTTTAGTTAAAATATTCCTGGTACTCGACGGATCACTTAATGTTCCTAGTATAGGGTATCACTATATAATTTATGATGACTGGGTTAATTAATGGGGTTTAAAACCCACCATGAACCAGGTCAAGGACACACACACAACCTGCCTAATGAATGTACCCACATTATTATTATTATTATAATCAAGGGGGAAACGCTAAACCCGGAGGATTATACAGCGCCTGGGGGGGGGGGGCGGTGGACGGCATGCAGGCTTAATTCAGGGAACTGGAGCACAGATCCAATTCCCTAAATCAAGAGCCCCTGACCAACATCAAGGAACCTTTCTTGAAGGGTCAAGGAACTGGAGCACAGATCCAATTCCCTAAATGAAGAGCCCCTGACCAACATCAAGGAACCTTCCTTGAGGGGTCAAGGAACTGGAGCACAGATCCAATTCCCTAAATCAAGAGCCCCTGACCAACATCAAGGAACCTTCCTTGAGGGGTCAAGGAACTGGAGCACAGATCCAATTCCCTAAATCAAGAGCCCCTGACCAACATCAAGGAACCTTCCTTGAGGGGTCAAGGAACTGGAGCACAGATCCAATTCCCTAAATCAAGAGCCCCTGACCAACATCAAGGAACCTTCCTTGAGGGGTCAAGGAACTGGAGCACAGATCCAATTCCCTAAATCAAGAGCCCCTGACCAACATCAAGGAACCTTCCTTGAGGGGTCAAGGAACTGGAGCACAGATCCAATTCCCTAAATCAAGAGCCCCTGACCAACATCAAGGAACCTTCCTTGAGGGGTCAAGGAACTGGAGCACAGATCCAATTCCCTAAATCAAGAGCCCCTAACCAACATCAAGGAACCTTCCTTGAGGGGTCAAGGAACTGGAGCACAGATCCAATTCCCTAAATCAAGAGCCCCTGACCAACATCAAGGAACCTTCCTTGAGGGGTCAAGGAACTGGAGCACAGATCCAATTCCCTAAATCAAGAGCCCCTGACCAACATCAAGGAACCTTCCTTGAGGGGTCAAGGAACTGGAGCACAGATCCAATTCCTTAAATCAAGAGCCCCTGACCAACATCAAGGAACCTTCCTTGAGGGGTCAAGGAACTGGAGCACAGATCCAATTCCCTAAATCAAGAGCCCCTCACCAACATCAAGGAACCTTCCTTGAGGGGTCAAGGAACTGGAACACAGATCCAATTCCCTAAATCAAGAGCCCCTCACCAACATCAAGGAACCTTCCTTGAGGGGTCAAGGAACTGGAGCACAGATCCAATTCCCTAAATCAAGAGCCCCTGACCAACATCAAGGAACCTTCCTTGAGGGGTCAAGGAACTGGAGCACAGATCCTATTCCCTAAATCAAGAGCCCCTGACCAACATCAAGGAACCTTCCTTGAGGGGTCAAGGAACTGGAGCACAGATCCAATTCCTTAAATCAAAAGCCCCTGACCAACATCAAGGAACCTTCCTTGAGGGGTCAAGGAACTGGAGCACAGATCCAATTCCCTAAATCAAGAGCCCCTGACCAACATCAAGGAACCTTCCTTGAGGGGTCAAGGAACTGGAGCACAGATCCAATTCCCTAAATCAAGAGCCCCTGACCAACATCAAGGAACCTTCCTTGAGGGGTCAAGGAACTGGAGCACAGATCCAATTCCCTAAATCAAGAGCCCCTGACCAACATCAAGGAACCTTCCTTGAGGGGTCAAGGAACTGGAGCACAGATCCAATTCCCTAAATCAAGAGCCCCTGACCAACATCAAGGAACCTTCCTTGAGGGGTCAAGGAACTGGAGCACAGATCCAATTCCCTAAATCAAGAGCCCCTAACCAACATCAAGGAACCTTCCTTGAGGGGTCAAGGAACTGGAGCACAGATCCAATTCCCTAAATCAAGAGCCCCTGACCAACATCAAGGAACCTTCCTTGAGGGGTCAAGGAACTGGAGCACAGATCCAATTCCCTAAATCAAGAGCCCCTGACCAACATCAAGGAACCTTCCTTGAGGGGTCAAGGAACTGGAGCACAGATCCAATTCCTTAAATCAAGAGCCCCTGACCAACATCAAGGAACCTTCCTTGAGGGGTCAAGGAACTGGAGCACAGATCCAATTCCCTAAATCAAGAGCCCCTCACCAACATCAAGGAACCTTCCTTGAGGGGTCAAGGAACTGGAACACAGATCCAATTCCCTAAATCAAGAGCCCCTCACCAACATCAAGGAACCTTCCTTGAGGGGTCAAGGAACTGGAGCACAGATCCAATTCCCTAAATCAAGAGCCCCTGACCAACATCAAGGAACCTTCCTTGAGGGGTCAAGGAACTGGAGCACAGATCCTATTCCCTAAATCAAGAGCCCCTGACCAACATCAAGGAACCTTCCTTGAGGGGTCAAGGAACTGGAGCACAGATCCAATTCCTTAAATCAAAAGCCCCTGACCAACATCAAGGAACCTTCCTTGAGGGGTCAAGGAACTGGAGCACAGATCCAATTCCCTAAATCAAGAGCCCCTCACCAACATCAAGGAACCTTCCTTGAGGGGTCAAGGAACTGGAACACAGATCCAATTCCCTAAATCAAGAGCCCCTGACCAACATCAAGGAACCTTCCTTGAGGGGTCAAGGAACTGGAGCACAGATCCTATTCCCTAAATCAAGAGCCCCTAACCAACATCAAGGAACCTTCCTTGAGGGGTCAAGGAACTGGAGCACAGATCCATTTCCCTAAATCAAGAGCCCCTCACCAACATCAAGGAACCTTCCTTGAGGGGAATGTACCCACAAAAATGGAGGAGAATGGTTTTTAATATTTTTTTTTAGCTAAGACTCATGTAAATACGTAAACAACTTATTTGACCTTATTTATGGTATATCTCCTTTACGGTATAATAATAAGATATTACCTTATTTATAGCATAATACTGCGGCCAGGTAATACTACTACTCTCCAGGTAAACTACCTGGAGTTTACCTGGAGAGAGTTCCGGGGGTCAACGCCCCCTGCGGCCCGGTCTGTGACCAGGCCTCCTGGTGGATCAGAGCCTGATCAACCAGGCTGTTACTGCTGGCTGCACGCAATCCAACGTACGAGCCACAGCCCGGCTGGTCAGGTAAGGTATTAAAATAATCCCAAAGGAAATAAGTCGCTGACTTTTTCTTGGGTTATCCCAGGTTGTCTACACATATGCTGCTATGTATGATAATCTATGTATGATAATCTATGTATGATAATCTATGTATGATTATCTATGTATGATAATCTATGTATGATAATCTATGTATGATAATCTATGTATGATAATCTATGTATTTGTGTGTACCTGTATAAACTTAATGGACTAAACTCAGGTGATTCAGGTCGCTAAAGTCTCGCCACCAACGCAAAAAATGATTTGATCCCTAAAGTGGGGATTAAATCCCCCCAGTGTATATACGCTGAGAGAAATACAGCTCTCAGTGTATATATCCTGTGCAGTGTGTATATATCCGTGGCTTGGTAGGCAACGATCTCACTTCAGACACTGAGTGTCCGTGGTTCAGTCCCCGGCACGGGTGGAAACATTTAGCGTGTTTCCTTATACTAAGTAAGCAGTAAGTAGGCACCTGGGTGTTAGTTACCCTACACCTATTGTCACTGTTCACCTAGCAGTATATAGGGAACTGGGTGTTAGTTACTTACACCTATTGTCACTGTTCACCTAGCAGTATATAGGGAACTGGGTGTTAGTTACCTTACACCTGTTGTCACTGTTCACCTAGTAGTAAGTAGGTACCTGGGTGTTAGTTACCTTGCACCTGCTGTCAGTGTTCACCTAGCAGTAAGTAGCTTCCTTGGTGTTAGTTACCGTACACCTGCTGTCACTGTTCACCTAGCAGTAAGTAGCTACCTTGGTGTTAGTTATCGTACACCTGTTGTCACTGTTCAGCTAGTAGTAAGTAGGTACCTGGGTGTTAGTTACCTTGCACCTGCTGTCACTGTTCACCAAGCAGTAAGTAGACACCTGGGTGTTAGTTACCTTACACCTGCTGTCACTGTTCAGCTAGCAGTAAGTAGGTACCTGGGTGTTAGCAGACTGATGTGGGTTGCATCCTGGAGTTTACCTGGAGAGAGTTCCGGAGGTCAACGCCCCCGCGGCCCGGTCTGTGATCAGGCCTCCTGGTGGATCAGAGCCTGATCAACCAGGCTGTTGCTGCTGGCTGCACGCAAACCAACGTACGAGCCACAGCCCGGCTGGTCAGGAACCGACTTTAGGTGCTTGTCCAGTGCCAGCTTGAAGACTGCCAGGGGTCTGTTGGTAATCCCCCTTATGTATGCTGGGAGGCAGTTGAACAGTCTTGGGCCCCTGACACTTATTGTATGGTCTCTTAACGTGCTAGTGACACCCCTGCTTTTCATTGGGGGGATGTTGCATCGTCTGCCAAGTCTTTTGCTTTCGTAGTGAGTGATTTTCGTGATTTTCCTGGGGACAAAATAACCTAAGTTGTTGGAAATACCCTGCATCACACGGTGTTTTCTATATAGTATGTCATTAATGTCAGCTATGGTCTGTATAAGTTATATCGTGTACTGGTACAAACAATAATAATAATTATTATTATTTTGACTGGTAATCCACGAACAAACAGAAAATAACATCAAATACCAGTTAGTAATACTTAATATAACTGTACATATATATGTATGTTAATATCACAATAACTCTCAAACCATACACAAAGTGTATGCTATGAAATACGTGAGAATACACGGAATAATACGGGTTTAATAAGCATTAAACAAATCAGTCCGCCCCGCCACGTCTTAACCTCTCAGAGAAAATAGCGGTCTGGAGTAGTCACAGCGGAGACTGTTTAATATCCCTTAAGATCTCCTAGTGACTGTTGTAGTGGAGACTAATATCCCTTAAGATCTTCTAGTGACTTATAGTGGAGACTGTTTAATATCCCTTAAGATCTCCTAGTGACTGTTGTAGTGGAGACTAATATCCCTTAAGATCTCCTACTGTTATAGTGGAGACTGTTTAATATCCCTTAAGATCTCCTAGTGACTGTTGTAGTGGAGACTAATATCCCTTAAGATCTCCTACTGTTATAGTGGAGACTGTTTAATATCCCTTAAGATCTCCTAGTGACTGTTGTAGTGGAGACTAATATCCCTTAAGATCTCCTACTGTTATAGTGGAGACTGTTTAATATCCCTTAAGATCTCCTAGTGACTGTTGTAGTGGAGACTAATATCCCTTAAGATCTCCTACTGTTATAGTGGAGACTGTTTAATATCCCTTAAGATCTCCTAGTGACTGTTGTAGTGGAGACTAATATCCCTTAAGATCTCCTACTGTTATAGTGGAGACTGTTTAATATCCCTTAAGATCTCCTAGTGACTGTTGTAGTGGAGACTAATATCCCTTAAGATCTCCTACTGTTATAGTGGAGACTGTTTAATATCCCTTAAGATCTCCTAGTGACTGTTATAGTGGAGACTGTTTAATATCCCTTAAGATCTCCTAGTGACTGTTATAGTGGAGACTGTTTAATATCCCTTAAGATCTCCTAGTGACTGTTATAGTGGAGACTGTTTAATATCCCTTAAGATCTCCTAGTGACTGTTATAGTGGAGACTGTTTAATATCCCTTAAGATCTCCTAGTGACTGTTATAGTGGAGACTTTAATATCCCTTAAGATCTCCTAGTGACTGTTATAGTGGAGACTGTTTAATATCCCTTAAGATCTCCTAGTGACTGTTATAGTGGAGACTGTTTAATATCCCTTAAGATCTCCTAGTGACTGTTATAGTGGAGACTAATATCCCTTAAGATCTCCTACTGTTATAGTGGAGACTGTTTAATATCCCTTAAGATCTCCTAGTGACTGTTATAGTGGAGACTGTTTAATATCCCTTAAGATCTCCTAGTGACTGTTATAGTGGAGACTAATATCCCTTAAGATCTCCTACTGTTATAGTGGAGACTGTTTAATATCCCTTAAGATCTCCTACTGTTATAGTGGAGACTGTTTAATATCCCTTAAGATCTCCTACTGTTATAGTGGAGACTGTTTAATATCCCTTAAGATCTCCTACTGTTATAGTGGAGACTGTTTAATATCCCTTAAGATCTCCTACTGTTATAGTGGAGACTGTTTAATATCCCTTAAGATCTCCTAGTGACTGTTATAGTGGAGACTTTAATATCCCTTAAGATCTCCTACTGTTATAGTGGAGACTTTAATATCCCTTAAGATCTCCCACAATGGAAATAAGCCAGTCTGATGGTTAACTTTACTGGGTTATTAGCTCTCCGGGTTAATTACACCAACAAAATCATCTTTTTCTCCTTCTTCTCCTCCTCCCGCCATTTTTACCAACAACAGTACCATGTCAACAGTGACCACCGTTGTTAGGTAAGACACATATGCAACAGTTAGACAACTTTATTCCGAAACGTTTCGCCTACACAGTAGGCTTCTTCAGTCGAATACAGAAAGTAGGCAGGAACAGTAGAGATGTGAAGACGATGTAATCAGTCCATCACCCTTGTAGTCGTAGAATTTGAGGTTGTCAGTCCCTCGGCCTGGAGAAGTTCAGTTCCATAGTCAGGAACTATCTGAAGATCAAGCGACAGTGCGGAGACTTAAATACTGTCGGAAGGAGAGGTGCAGAGTAGTAGTAGTAGTAGTAGTAGTAGTAGTAGTAGTAGTGAGAATGTAGCCACTGAGAGGTCAGTGGAACTGAACTTCTCCAGGCCGAGGGACTGACAACCTCAAATTCTACGACTACAAGGGTGATGGACTGATTACATCGTCTTCACATCTCTACTGTTCCTGCCTACTTTCTGTATTCGACTGAAGAAGCCTACTGTGTAGGCGAAACGTTTCGGAATAAAGTTGTCTAACTGTTGCATATGTGTCTTACCTAACAACCTGTCGGTATTGTATACCATTTTGATGTTCAGTGACCACCGTTATTACTATTTAAGGTATTAAAGCATTCTTGACTGGTGGTGAACAGGTGACATTCAACCTTAATGACCCTCGTGTAGTAGACTTTAAACCCCATTAACCAACCTTAATGACCCTCGTGTAGTAGACTTTAAACCCCATTAACCAACCTTAATGACCTTCGTGTAGTAGATAGACTTTAAACCCCATTAACCAACCTTAATGACCTTCGTGTAGTAGATAGACTTTAAACCCCATTAACCAACCTTAATGACCCTGGTGTAGTAAATAGACTTTAAACCCCATTAACCAGCCTTAATGACCTTCGTGTAGTAGATAGACTTTAAACCCCATTAACCAACCTTAATGACCCTGGTGTAGTAAATAGACTTTAAACCCCATTAACCAATCTTAATGACCTTCGTGTAGTAGATAGACTTTAAACCCCATTAACCAGCCTTAATGTAGTAGATAGACCTAACCAGAACAAGGGAAATAATGTCAATGGTGACACTTTCAACTCGCTTGTGCTCTCTCATTTGGAACATTGCTCAGTGTTGACGGCCCCGTTCAGGGCAGGAGAAATATCAAAGCTGGAACAGAGATCTTTTACGACCCACACATAACCAGTTAAGTATTTACATTACCAGGAACCCCTTTAAGTCATAAATATGTGCTTACTGCAGCGGAGGAGAGAGAGATACATGATAATATATAAGTGGAAAGTACATGAGGGACTGTCATAACATTCTAGAGTGAGATATGGGAGGAAGTGCAAAATATACCCAGTGAAAAGCAGGGGTGCAGTGGACACGATAAGAGAACACTGTATCAACATTCGTAGCCCCAGACTATTCAACATCTTACCAGAATATATCAGAAACACTACTGGAACAAGTGTAGAAGTCTTCAGGAGAAAACTGGATAAGTATCTTCACCAAGTGCCAGATCAACCAGGCTGTGATGGATATGTGGGTTAGTGGGCCACCAGCAACAATAGTCTGGTTCACCAGGAAAGTACTAGACGAGCCTGGCCCAAGGCCGGGTTCTAGGAATAGAATAACTCTGGGAACTCATCAAAGGTACAAAGGTAATTATAATAACCCTCATTTAGTAGACTTTAAACCCCCAATAACCAATCTTAATGACCCTCGTGTAGTAGATAGGCTTCAAACCATTAATGGCCTCCAGCAGGTCAGCTAATTCCACCGTTACAACAGTCACTCAGTAAATTATGTTCTGGCGTATTCTGCACCATTTTTTAAATCAGAAAAAACGATCGATGTCAATATCAAATTTCTATGTATCAAGTCCACTGTGGTTTTTATTGTCTGCTGTGGTTAATGTCGTGGTTTATATTACGGTTTATGTTATGTTGTGATTTATGTTGTACTGTAGCTTGTGAACGGTAACAGAGAGAGAGAGAGAGAGAGAGAGAGAGAGAGAGAGAGAGAGAGAGAGAGAGAGAGAGAGAGAGAGAGAGAGAGAGAGAGAGAGAGAGAGAGAGAGAGAGAGAGGGGGGGGGCAGACAGACAGGATCACCTGTTTAGACACCTGTTCTCAGAACAAACCAGCAGGATCTCTGAACACTCACACGTCACCCACTCAGCTACTCCTATCTCAGCCCAGCAGGTGGTATTGTGCCTTATACAAGACCACAGACCTACATCCCTGCAGCTGCCTCAGTGCCCTACCTCTCTCAAGGGCAGGCACCTTACACACCCACCACCTCAAGCTGACCACATCATGAGGAGCCAGTCTATCAACATCCTGTCGGCCAACATTAGAGGTTTCATTACTAATGTTGGAGAGCTCACACAGCTTTGTGAACACTCGACGTCCCGACATGATAGCTGTTGTTGAAACATTTTTGGACGACAGGACTCCAGAAAATTTTGCAAGAATTGCTGGCTACACCTCATGGATGAGAAGAGACAGGCAAGGGCAAGGAGGAGGTGTTGCTGTGTGCTTCTCTAAGAGTGTTCATGCCCAGCACATTGATGTTGCCACCCCTACACATCTTGAAATGATGTTCTTCAAGCTCTGCATGAACACTAGTACCTCTGTACTAGTATAGAGGTACTATGTAGTGGCAACATGCAGACCCCATCAACTTCCTAATGGAAAACGTGGACTCCCTTCTGCTACAACACAGCTGTCAACATATCATAATTGATGGTGACCTCAACCAACACATTATACAGAGGGACTTTGATGACCTTCTTGCAGTATTTGACATGAGAAACTTTGTTGATTTCCCTACTCACATCTTTGGCTCCTCCCTTGACCCAGTAGTGAGTGATCTGGCAGAAGGTATAGTCACTTGTCAACCCCTCGACTATGTTGGATCATCTGACCACAAGGCTGTTTTTACGACACTTAAGATCCCAACAGAACGAGGTGAGGAGTCCACACGCACAACCTGGCTATGGGAAAGAGGTAATTGGCCAGCCCTTTGCTCTGAGCTCGCCACCACCGACTGGAATGCTCTTCTGCAAGGGGATGTTGACAACCAAGTGAAAGCCTTCACTGGACACATCCTTAATCTACAACATGAACACATTCCTCACCGGCAATATGTGACGAAGCCTACAGATCAGCCTTGGTTTGGCTTTCGTTGTAGAGAGGCTGCTACTGCTAAGTACAAAGCATGGCGAAGGTATAAGAAACATCCTACCACCTATAACAGGAACTTGCGCAGGCAAGCCTGTAGGCATATGGGTGACGTTCAAATGTGTGCCATCGCTAAATGAGAGGTGGAAACAAAAAGAAAGCTAGCATAGGTAGAGTAGGTTCCAAAACCTGGTGGTCCCTGGTCAAGGACAGACAAGGTTATTTGCCTGATGAACTCATTCCACCTCTAAATCGACAAGATGGGACCACCTCTACTAGTAGTCAAGAGAAAGCGGACCTAGTTGCCGAACACTTTGCTACCAAAATGCAAGTTCCTGATTCAACAAGGGACCCTCCTTGGCTAGCTGCAAGAACTGTGTCAAAACTGTCAGTGGTGACAGTAAGGCAGGAGGAGGTGCATTTCCTTCTTAAATCGCTTGACCAAGAAAAGGCTGTGGGCCCAGACAAGTTGAGCCCAAGATTGCTGAGAAGATGTGCAGACCAGCTAGCAGCACCTCTAACTCGCATCTTTCAACATTGCCTAGTACAGTGTAAATGACCCTCTCTGTGGAAAGAGGCAAATGTAGTCCCTGTTCACAAAAAGAAGAGCAGAGCAGAAATCAGCAACTACAGACCAGTGTCAGTCCTGTCAATCACTGGTAAGATCCTTGAGACAATAATCTCAAGACAAATGACAAAGTTTATTGACTACCACTCACTACTTTGTGACCGTCAATATGGCTTCAGGAAAGGTTACTCTGCTGCTGATCTGTTGTTAAACCTCTCCACTAAATGGCACCAGTCACTGGATGCTTTCGATCGGGTGTGGCACCTGGGCCTCTTAGCAAAACTGCAAGCACTGGGAACTGCAGGCTCTACGCTGTCTCCTCAGTGATTACCTTCATGGTAGATCTCAATGGAACGGAATCAGCAAGACATCCTATTGGGGCAAGTGTTCCACAAGGAAGCGTGCTGGGACCATTGTTATGGAATGTCTACTTCAATGATCTTCTTCATCTCATCCCAGAATCCCATGCATATGCAGAGGACTGCACACTGACATTCACTTATCCAAGAGAAGAAATGCCAGCTGCTCTAAGCTACATCAATCACCAGCTAAGAGCTATATCAGCTTGGAGAAACAGGTGGCAAGTAACATTTGCACCTGAGAAAACACAAATGATGATGGTCTCTAGGCACCATGATGGTAATGTCGGTGCGGTAGTAATGATGAATGGGAGAGTGTTGGTACCTGGGGAAGAAGTTGATATCCTTGGGGTGAAATTTGACTCCAAATTGACCATGAAGAACCATGTTGTAAATCTTGCAAACGAGGCAGCCAGGAAGCTTACATTACTTCGTCGTATCTTGCATCTGCTTAACAATAGGGGTTGCAAGATTCTGTATGAGGCACAAGTACGCTCACACCTTGAGTATGCTCCACTTTCTTGGTTTGCCTGCCCCCCCCCCTCTCATCTGCGACTGCTTGACAGAGAAGAGAACAGAGCAAGTCGTCTCATCTCTCGCCTGGACCCATCCTGGATAGATCTGTCATTTCAACAGAGCCTTCAACATGGGAGAGATGTGGGTGGCCTTACAGTTATGTACAAGGCCAATATTGTCAAACTACCACACTTGGTTCCACTTCGAGGACAGCGTGAAGCAAGCTTCTATACCACCAGACGGGCAGTCAGCAGCAACTTCACTCTGGCTGTACCCTTCTCCAGAACATCACTTCATCTGAGATCATTTATCCCCAGGATGACTCGAGTATGGAACACATTCGTACAGCATAATGATGTCAACGAGATAAAGTCAGTTGACCAAATGAAAATGCTGGCCCACAGATGCCCCTCAGCTGGCCCACAGATGGTCCACAGCTGGCCCACAGATGGTCCACAGCTGGCCCACAGATGGTCCACAGCTGGCCCACAGATAGCCCTCACCTGGCCCACAGATGGCTCCAACTTCATCCCGTTCCTTACTTGTATATCTCATAACAATAAAAATGCTTTCAAATAAGCTGATGTAGGTAACAGCTCTTAGCTTGTCAATAAAGTTAGGAATCCTTAACCTAACCTTGTCAAACCCTGTGTAAAGAAAGAGAGAGAGAAAATTGCACATACGTTCAAGCAAGCTAACTCTGTCTCTCTGTCTCTCTGTCTCTCTCTCTCTCTCTCTCTCTCTCTCTCTCTCTCACACACACACACACAATCTCACCTCAGGGCACAACTTTTGATTAACGGTCAGCATCAAGTAGTGAGAATATTTGATTACAATTTTTTAGAGAGCGCTGAGAGCTGTGCTTGTGATTGAAAGAGCAGTGGAGTCCAGCAGAGGAAAGCAGTCAGGAGAGCATCCAGCCAGATTGCCACCACCTAATGTAAACAGTTATCACACTGGTGCAGCAATATTTTAATGGTATTTCATAAAAATGTTAGACAAACCTCTTGCTGGGGGGAAATAAAGAACTGGGAGGATATAAGAGTAGGTGGGAGAGAGAGACACATCATTAGCAATAAGTGATTGAACAACCTCACACACCATTACGCCCAGAAATTTTTCACCCCATAAAACACCTTGAATTTCACCCAACCTGCAGAATACAATTTAACTGACTATCACTCTATTAGACAACCAGGATATGTAAACTCAGGTATATCTAAGGGTATATACACTGAGATTATTAAAAATACCGATAGAAGTCAGAAATATGTGCATGATCGTTATTAAAACACACACACACAGCGAAGAGGCGGGGGCAGGAGCTGTGACTCGATCCCTGCAACCATCTACGTCAGGCCCATACTGGAGTGTGCAGCACCAGTTTGGAATCTACACCTGGTCAAATACGTCAAGAAATTAGAGAAAGTGCAAAGGTTTGCAACAAGACTAGTCCCAGACTAAGGGAATTGTCGTAGGAAGAAAGGTTAAGGGAAATCGGCCTGACGACACTGGAGGACAGGAGGGTCAGGGGAGACATGATAACGACATATAAAATACTGCGCGGAATAGACGAGGTGGACAAAGACGGGATGTTCCAGAGATGGGACACAGACACAAGAGGTCACAATTGGAAGTTGAAGACTCAGATGAGTCAAAGGGATGTTAGGAAGTATTTCTTCAGTCACAGAGTTGTCAGGAAGTGGAATAACCTAGAAAGTGGTGTAGTGGAGACAGGAACCATACATAGTATCAAGACGAGGTATGATAAAGCTCATGGAGCGGGGAGAGAGAGAACCCAGTAGCAATCAGTGAAGAGACGGGGCCAGGAGCTATGAATCGACCCCTGCAACCACACACACATATATGCAACAAGTGATTGCACACACACACACACACACACACACACACACACACACACACACACACACACACACACACACACACACACACACACACCACACACACACACCACACACACACACCACACACACACACCACACACACACACCACACACACACATCACACACACACCACACACACACCACACACACACACACACCACACACACACACCACACACACACACACACCACACACACACACCACACACACACACACCACACACGCACACCACACACACACACCACACACACACACACTCTCTCTCTCTATACAACAGGCCTAGTGTCTAATCGACATGTGCCTAGGACAAAATGGTAACTAACACAGACATGCAACAATGCCGTAAACCCCAGGTAAATCGTGAATAAAAATAATGGGCAGGGATTCGAACTATGGTCCTGGAATATAACTGTCGCAAAGTTTTAACCAATCAGTCGCTGATTTTAAGCAAAATAATTTAACAAGCAATTCGAGGGTGACATTATTGATGATTGTAAGATAGTCTTACCTAAGCTCAGTGGCTGAGTGGTCATAGAACTGGTACAGCTATATGCCAGCACCACGGTTCAAGTCTCCGTTCATGCTGAGTTTATGTGAGCCTAGCAGTTCATGCCAGCCTAGTAATTCTTGTAAGCCTGGCAGTTTATGCCAGCCTAGCAATTCATGTAAGCCTGGCAGTTCATGCCAGCCTAGTTATTCATGTAAGCCTGGCAGTTCATGCCAGCCTAGTAATTCTTGTAAGCCTGGCAGTTTATGCCAGTCTAGCAATTCATGTAAGCCTGGCAGTTCATGCCAGCCTAGCAACTCATGTAAGCCTGGCAGTTCATGCCAGCCTAGTAATTCATGCAAGCCTGGCAGTTCATGCCAGCCTAGCAACTCATGTAAGCCTGGCAGTTCATGCCAGCCTAGCAACTCATGTAAGCCTGGCAGTTCATGCCAGCCTAGTAATTCATGTAAGCCTGGCAGTTCATGCTAGCCTAGTAATTCATGTAAGCCTGGCAGTTCATGCTAGCCTAGTAATTCATGTAAGCCTGGCAGTTCATGCCAGCCTAGTAATTCATGTAAGCCTGGCAGTTCATGGTAGCCTAGTAATTCATGTAAGCCTGGCAGTTCATGCCAGCCTAGTAATTCATGTAAGCCTGGCAGTTCATGCTAGCCTAGTAATTCATGCACGCCTGGCAGTTCATACCAGCCTAGTAATTCATGTAAGCCTGGCAGTTCATGCCAGCCTAGTAATTCATGTAAGCCTGGCAGTTCATGGTAGCCTAGTAATTCATGTAAGCCTGGCAGTTCATGCCAGCCTAGTAATTCATGTAAGCCTGGCAGTTCATGCTAGCCTAGTAATTCATGCACGCCTGGCAGTTCATACCAGCCTAGTAATTCATGTAAGCCTGGCAGTTCATGCCAGCCTAGTAATTCATGTAAGCCTGGCAGTTCATGGTAGCCTAGTAATTCATGTAAGCCTGGCAGTTCATGCCAGCCTAGTAATTCATGTAAGCCTGGCAGTTCATGGTAGCCTAGTAATTCATGCACGCCTGGCAGTTCATGCCAGCCTAGTAATTCATGTAAGCCTGGCAGTTCATGGTAGCCTAGTAATTCATGCACGCCTGGCAGTTCATACCAGCCTAGTAATTCATGTAAGCCTGGCAGTTCATGCCAGCCTAGTAATTCATGTAAGCCTGGCAGTTCATGGTAGCCTAGTAATTCATGTAAGCCTGGCAGTTCATGCCAGCCTAGTAATTCATGTAAGCCTGGCAGTTCATGGTAGCCTAGTAATTCATGCACGCCTGGCAGTTCATGCCAGCCTAGTAATTCATGCACGCCTGGCAGTTCATGCCAGCCTAGTAATTCATGTAAGCCTGGCAGTTCATGCTAGCCTAGTAATTCATGCACGCCTGGCAGTTCATGCCAGCCTAGTAATTCATGTAAGCCTGGCAGTTCATGCCAGCCAGATAATCACATCAAAACTAGCCAAACATCTCCTGCAAGTCCCACTCCTCCCACCAGACCACATCCAGCACTTAAACCATACCCCCGGCCGGGATTGAACCCGCGGTCATAGAGTCTCAAAACTCCAGCCCGTCGTGTCATTACGATTTCTTGAGTCATGTAGTCCAGCACTTAACGTGGTCCATGACCCACATCTCACTCAACTGTGTTCTAATAACGACGGTCTCTTGCCTCTGTATAATTGACATATCGTGCAATGTGATCACGGACTTCAGGTAAACAAACACTCCACTCAAGTGACTCTGGGGGTGAATACACAATAACACTCCAAGTGGTAGCGTCATGTAGCTACGAGAAATATGACTCCCAGGTAGCACAGAGTGGTAGATAAGTGTGCTGGGACGTGGAGAGGTAAAAGCACGGAGAAGTCTGCACTGATAACCACACCCACTTGTAATATAATAATAATAATAATAATAATAATAATAATAATAGTAATAATAATACTGATTCGACTAAAATACCGGGAGCAAGGAGCTAGTAACCCCCTTCGCCCGTATACATTACTATAAACATTATTCACGAAAATCACAGTACTCCCAGAGAGTCACGGTACTACCACTGGGTATATACATAGGAGTATCTCAGTGTATGTACACTGAGATACAGGCGTGTCTCAATACGCAGGCGTATCTCAGTGTATGTACACTGAGACACAGGCGTGTCTCAACACACAGGCGTGTCTCAATACACAGGCGTGTCTCAACACATAGGCGTGTCTCAATACACAGGCGTGTCTCAACACACAGGCGTGTCTCAACACACAGGCGTGTCTCAATACACAGGCGTGTCTCAACACATAGGCGTGTCTCAATACACAGGCGTGTCTCAACACACAGGCGTGTCTCAACACACAGGCGTGTCTCAATACGCAGGCGTATCTCAGTGTATGTACACTGAGATACAGGCGTGTCTCAACACACAGGCGTGTCTCAATACGCAGGCGTATCTCAGTGTATGTACACTGAGATACAGGCGTGTCTCAACACACAGGCGTGTCTCAGTGTATGTATACTGAGATACAGGCGTATCTCAACACACAGGCGTGTCTCAATACACAGGAGTATCTCAGTGTATATACACTGAGATACAGGCGTGTCTCAGTGTATGTATACTGAGATACAGGAGTGTCTCAATACACAGGCGTGTCTCAATACACAGGAGTATCTCAGTGTATATACACTGAGATACAGGCGTGTCTCAGTGTATGTATACTGAGATACAGGAGTGTCTCAATACACAGGCGTGTCTCAATACACAGGAGTATCTCAGTGTATATACACTGAGATACAGGCGTGTCTCAATACACAGGCGTGTCTCAATACACAGGCGTGTCTCAGTGTATGTATACTGAGATACAGGAGTGTCTCAATACACAGGCGTGTCTCAATACACAGGCGTGTCTCAGTGTATATACACTGAGATACAGTCGTGTCTCAATACACAGGAGTATCTCAGTGTATATACACTGAGATACAGGCGTGTCTCAATACACAGGCGTGTCTCAGTGTATGTATACTGAGATACAGGAGTGTCTCAATACACAGGCGTGTCTCAGTGTATATACACTGAGATACAGGAGTGTCTCAATACACAGGCGTGTCTCAGTGTATATACACTGAGATACAGGCGTGTCTCAATACACAGGAGTATCTCAGTGTATATACACTGAGAGTTTATATAAATCTTCAAAGGTTACTGGACATGGATGCAGCTGTGACACAGTGACAACGTTTCGCACTCCAGGAGCTTTGTTAAGCTTAACGAAGCTTGACAAAGCTCGTGGAGAGCGAAACGTTGCCACAATAAAATATTACATTAGCTGCACTTGTGTCCGTTTACCCATTTGTCGGTAATTCTACCATTATCGTTTTAATTTTATTTTAGGTATTAAAATTATTGGTTTATTGGGTTTAAAGCCTATCTACGACCCTTGGTTTATTGGGGTTAAAGCCTATCTACGATCCTTGGTTTATTGGGTTTAAAGCCTATTTACGACCCTTGGTTTATTGGGTTTAAAGCCTATCTACAATCCTTGGTTTATTGGGTTTAAAGCCTATTTATGACCCTTGGTTTATTGGGTTTAAAGCCTGTCTACGATCCTTGGTTTATTCGGTTTAAAGCCTATCTACGCCCCTTGGTTTATTGGGTTTAAAGCCTATCTACGACACTTGATTTTTTGGGGTTAAAGCCTATACGACCCTTGGTTTACTATGTTTAAAGCCTATCTACGACCCTTGGTTTATTGAGTTTAAAGCCTATCTACGACCCTTGGTTTATTGAGTTTAAAGCCTATCTACGATCCTTGTTTTGTTGGGTTTAAAGCCTATCTACGACCCTTGGTTTATTGGGTTTAAAGCCTATCTACGACCCTTGATTTTTTGAGGTTAAAGCCTATCTACGAACCTTGGTTTACTGGGTTTAAAGCCTATCTACGACCCTTGGTTTATTGGGTTTAAAGCCTATCTACGACCCTTGGTTTATTGGGTTTAAAGCCTATCTACGACCCTTGGTTTATTGGGTTTAAAGCCTATCTACGACCCTTGGTTTATTGGGTTTAAAGCCTATTTACGACCCTTAGTTTATTAGGTTTAAAGCCTATCTACGATCCTTGTTTTATTGGGTTTAAAGCCTATCTACGACCCTTGGTTTATTGGGTTTAAAGCCTATTTACGACCCTTAGTTTATTAGGTTTAAAGCCTATCTACGACCCTTGGTTTATTGGGTTTAAAGCCTATTTACGACCCTTAGTTTATTAGGTTTAAAGCCTATCTACGATCCTTGTTTTATTGAGTTTAAAGCCTATCTACGACCCTTGGTTTATTGGCTTTAAAGGCTATTAAGGTCATTAAGGCTACATGTCACTTATGCACCACTCGTCAAGACCACTTTCAAACCTTAAACAGGGATTATACTTTAAATGTATATATAACCCCCTTAGTATATACACTGCTACTCAGTATATACACATCAAGAAAGATATACTCTCCAGAATTTATGCATAATGTGGTCGGTCCTGCCAGCGTAGGGGACGAAATTTGCGACGGGAAATTTGGAAAGGATCTCTGATTCAGGCGGCCGACAATTTCCACCGCTGACAAATTTTCTTTCGAGGCCAGAATTGAAAATATATCTTTATGAGGCTGTGTGCTGTATGGTGGGACATTATGGTGGCAGGTGTGAGCAACTTATGGTGACAGGTGTGAGCAACTTAGACTGTGTGCTGTATGGTGGGACATTATGGTGGCAGGTGTTAGCAACTTAGACTGTGTGCTGTATGGTGGGACATTATGGTGGCAGGTGTTAGCAACTTAGACTGTGTGCTGTATGGTGGGACATTATGGTGGCAGGTGTGAGCAACTTAGACTGTGTGCTGTATGGTGGGACATTATGGTGGCAGGTGTGAGCAACTTATGGTGGCAGGTGTGAGCAACTTAGACTGTGTGCTGTATGGTGGGACATTATGGTGGCAGGTGTTAGCAACTTAGACTGTGTGCTGTATGGTGGGACATTATGGTGGCAGGTGTGAGCAACTTAGACTGTGTGCTGTATGGTGGGACATTATGGTGGCAGGTGTGAGCAACTTAGACTGTGTGCTGTATGGTGGGACATTATGGTGGCAGGTGTGAGCAACTTAGACTGTGTGCTGTATGGTGGGACATTATGGTGGCAGGTGTTAGCAACTTAGACTGTGTGCTGTATGGTGGGACATTATGGTGGCAGGTGTTAGCAACTTAGACTGTGTGCTGTATGGTGGGACATTATGGTGGCAGGTGTGAGCAACTTAGACTGTGTGCTGTATGGTGGGACATTATGGTGGCAGGTGTGACCAACTTATGGTGGCAGGTGTGAGCAACTTAGACTGTGTGCTGTATGGTGGGACATTATGGTGGCAGGTGTGAGCAACTTATGGTGGCAGGTGTGAGCAACTTAGACTGTGTGCTGTATTGTGGGACATTATGGTGGCAGGTGTGAGCAACTTAGACTGTGTGCTGTATGGTGGGACATTATGGTGGCAGGTGTGAGCAACATAGACTGTGTGCTGTATGGTGGGACATTATGGTGGCAGGTGTGAGCAACTTAGACTGTGTGCTGTATGGTGGGACATTATGGTGGCAGGTGTGACCAACTTATGGTGGCAGGTGTGAGCAACTTAGACTGTGTGCTGTATGGTGGGACATTATGGTGGCAGGTGTGAGCAACTTAGACTGTGTGCTGTATGGTGGGACATTATGGTGGCAGGTGTGAGCATCTTAAGACTGTGTGCTGTATGGTGGGACATTATGGTAGCAGGTGTGAGCAACTTATGGTGGCAGGTGTGAGCAACTTAGACTGTGTGCTGTATGGTGGGACATTATGGTAGCAGGTGTGAGCAACTTATGGTGGCAGGTGTGAGCAACTTAGACTGTGTGCTGTATGGTGGGACATTATGGTAGCAGGTGTGAGAAACTTATGGTGGCAGGTGTGAGCAACTTAGACTATGTGCTGTATGGTGGGACATTATGGTAGCAGGTGTGAGCAACTTATGGTGACAGGTGTGAGCAACTTAGACTGTGTGCTGTATGATGGGACATTATGGTAGCAGGTGTGAGCAACTTATGGTGGCAGGTGTGAGCAACTTAGACTGTGCTGTATGGTGGGACATTATAGTAGCAGGTGTGAGTAACTTATGGTGGCAGGTGTGAGCAACTTAGACTGTGTGCTGTATGGTGGGACATTATGGTAGCAGGTGTGAGCAACTTATGGTGGCAGGTGTGAGCAACTTAGACTGTGTGCTGTATGGTGGGACATTATGGTAGCAGGTGTGAGTAACTTATGGTGGCAGGTGTGAGCAACTTAGACTGTGTGCTGTATGGTGGGACATTATGGTGGCAGGTGTGAGTAACTTATGGTGGCAGGTGTGAGCAACTTAGACTGTGTGCTGTATGGTGGGACATTATGGTAGCAGGTGTGAGTAACTTATGGTGGCAGGTGTGAGCAACTTAGACTGTGTGCTGTATGGTGGGACATTATGGTGGCAGGTGTGAGTAACTTATGGTGGCAGGTGTGAGCAACTTAGACTGTGTGCTGTATGGTGGGACATTATGGTAGCAGGTGTGAGCAACTTAGACTGTGTGCTGTATGGTGGGACATTATGGTAGCAGGTGTGAGCAACTTATGGTGACAGGTGTGAGCAACTTAGACGTTAGGGAAGCTTGGTGCAGTTGTTATTACTACTGCTACTACTTCTGCTACTACTATTATTATTGGGGATTGTAACGTAACGTAACGTAAAGTGGAGTAACGCTATAAAGGGAGCACAATGCTTTACGTCGTCTTAAAGGATCAATCCTTAATCCTCCCCAGGATTAATGCTCATTACCTGTCACTTCTGAGGTACTGTATGACCTCCGACGGGCTTAGCGCTTCCCCATGAAGATAATAATACACGAGGGGGGGTGAATGGGGGGGGGGTTAAGCAGTGTTGTATGCGGTGAATATTGTCACTACAACCAGCGCTCACGTTATGTAAATTATTCCGATATTTAATGGTTAAATTTAGGCTCCAGAGGACTGTGTGTGTCTTCACTCAGATGTGTTGGTTGGGGGTCGAGTCTCGGCTCCTCTGTGACTGAGGGGAAGGAACGGTTAGACTTAGTAACAGTAACGACAGTTGTAGTAGTAGTAGTAGTTGTATTAGTAGTAATAGTAGTAGAAACAGCAACAACAGTAAGAACAACAACAACAACAGTAACATTAGCAGCAGCAGCAGTAACAACAGCAGCAGCAGCAACAACAGCAGTAACGACAGTTGTAGTAGTAGTAGTAGTTGTTGTAGTAGTAATAGTAGTAGAAACAGCAGCAACAGTAAGAACAGCAACAACAGTAAGAACAGCAGCAGCAGTAACAGCAGTAACAACAGAAGCAGCAGCAGCTGAAGCAGTAATAACAACAGCAGTAACAACAGCAGTAACAGCAGTACACCAACAACAGCAGCAGCAACAACAACAGCAGCAACAGAGTGGTCAGTTGTATTCCCTTCAGCGATATATTTTCAGTTGATACTTGTATTGTTATGCCACACACACTGTCAGAGTACACACACTGTCAGAGTACATACACTGTCAGAGTACATACACTGTCAGAGTACATACACTGTCAGAGTACATACACTGTCAGAGTACATACACTGTCAGAGTACATACACTGTCAGGGTACACACACTGTCAGAGTACACACACTGTCAGAGTACATACACTGTCAGAGTACACACACTGTCAGAGTACACACACTGTCAGGGTACACACACTGTCAGAGTACACACACTGTCAGAGTACACACACTGTCAGGGTACACACACTGTCAGAGTACACACACTGTCAGAGTACATACACTGTCAGGGTACACACACTGTCAGAGTACATACACTGTCAGAGTACACACACTGTCAGAGTACACACACTGTCAGGGTACACACACTGTCAGAGTACACACACTGTCAGGGTACACACACTGTCAGAGTACACACACTGTCAGAGTACACACACTGTCAGAGTACACACACTGTCAGAGTACACACACTGTCAGAGTACACACACTGTCAGGGTACACACACTGTCAGAGTACACACACTGTCAGGGTACACACACTGTCAGAGTACACACACTGTCAGAGTACACACACTGTCAGAGTACACACACTGTCAGGGTACACACACTGTCAGAGTACACACACTGTCAGGGTACACACACTGTCAGAGTACACACACTGTCAGGGTACACACACTGTCAGAGTACACACACTGTCAGGGTACACACACTGTCAGAGTACACACACTGTCAGGGTACACACACTGTCAGAGTACACACACTGTCAGAGTACACACACTGTCAGAGTACACACACTGTCAGGGTACACACACTGTCAGAGTACACACACTGTCAGGGTACACACACTGTCAGGGTACACACACTGTCAGGGTACACACACTGTCAGGGTACACACACTGTCAGAGTACACACACTGTCAGAGTACACACACTGTCAGAGTACATACACTGTCAGAGTACACACACTGTCAGAGTACACACACTGTCAGGGTACACACACTGTCAGTGTACACACACTGTCAGAGTACATACACTGTCAGAGTACACACACTGTCAGAGTACACACACTGTCAGAGTACACACACTGTCAGGGTACACACACTGTCAGGGTACACACACTGTCAGGGTACACACACTGTCAGTGTACATACACTGTCAGAGTACACACACTGTCAGGGTACACACACTGTCAGAGTACACACACTGTCAGAGTACATACACTGTCAGAGTACACACACTGTCAGGGTACACACACTGTCAGAGTACACACACTGTCAGAGTACACACACTGTCAGGGTACACACACTGTCAGAGTACATACACTGTCAGAGTACACACACTGTCAGGGTACACACACTGTCAGAGTACACACACTGTCAGGGTACACACACTGTCAGGGTACACACACTGTCAGAGTACATACACTGTCAGGGTACACACACTGTCAGAGTACACACACTGTCAGGGTACACACACTGTCAGAGTACATACACTGTCAGAGTACACACACTGTCAGGGTACACACACTGTCAGGGTACACACACTGTCAGAGTACACACACTGTCAGGGTACACACACTGTCAGGGTACACACACTGTCAGGGTACACACACTGTCAGGGTACACACACTGTCAGGGTACACACACTGTCAGGGTACACACAGTCAGGGTACACACACTGTCAGGGTACACACACTGTCAGGGTACACACACTGTCAGGGTACACACACTGTCAGAGTACACACACTGTCAGAGTACACACACTGTCAGGGTACACACACTGTCAGGGTACACACACTGTCAGAGTACACACTGTCAGGGTACACACACTGTCAGAGTACACACACTGTCAGGGTACACACACTGTCAGAGTACATACACTGTCAGGGTACACACACTGTCAGAGTACACACTGTCAGGGTACACACACTGTCAGAGTACATACACTGTCAGAGTACACACACTGTCAGAGTACACACTGTCAGGGTACACACACTGTCAGTGTAGACACACTGTACGTGTCAGTGTAGACACACTGTCAGAGTACACACACTGTCAGGGTACACACACTGTCAGAGTATACACTGTCAGGGTACACACACTGTCAGAGTACACACACTGTCAGAGTACACACACTGTCAGAGTACACACACTGTCAGAGTACACACACTGTCAGAGTACACACACTGTCAGAGTACACACACTGTCAGGGTACACACACTGTCAGAGTATACACACTGTCAGGGTACACACACTGTCAGAGTACACACACTGTCAGAGTACACACACTGTCAGAGTACACACACTGTCAGAGTACACACACTGTCAGAGTACACACACTGTCAGAGTACACACACTGTCAGGGTACACACACTGTCAGAGTATACACACTGTCAGGGTACACACACTGTCAGAGTACACACACTGTCAGAGTACACACACTGTCAGAGTACACACACTGTCAGAGTACACACACTGTCAGGGTACACACACTGTCAGAGTATACACACTGTCAGGGTACACACAGTGTCAGGGTACACACACTGTCAGAGTACACACACTGTCAGAGTACACACACTGCCAGGGTACACACACTGTCAGGGTACACACACTGTCAGGGTACACACACTGTCAGAGTACACACACTGTCAGGGTACACACACTGTCAGGGTACACACACTGTCAGAGTACACACACTGTCAGGGTACACACACTGTCAGAGTACACACTGTCAGAGTACACACACTGTCAGAGTACACACACTGTCAGGGTACACGCACTGTCAGAGTACACACACTGTCAGAGTACACACACTGTCAGAGTACACACACTGTCAGAGTACACACAGTCAGGGTACACACACTGTCAGGGTACACACACACTGTCATAGTACACACACTGTCAGAGTACACACACTGTCAGGGTACACACACTGTCAGAGTACACACACTGTCAGAGTACACACACTGTCAGAGTACACACACTGTCAGAGTACACACACTCAGAGTACACACACTGTCAGGGTACACACTGTCAGAGTACACACACTGTCAGAGTACACACACTGTCAGGGTACACACACTGTCAGAGTACACACACTGTCAGAGTACACACACTGTCAGAGTACACACACTGTCAGGGTACACACACTGTCAGAGTACACACACTGTCAGGGTACACACACTGTCAGAGTACACACACTGTCAGAGTACACACACTGTCAGGGTACACACACTGTCAGAGTACACACGGTCAGAGTACACACACTGTCAGGGTACACACACTGTCAGAGTACACACACTGTCAGAGTACACACACTGTCAGGATACACACACTGTCAGAGCACACACACTGTCAGGGTACACAGTCAGAGTACACACACTCTTAGAGGACACAGTCAGGGTACACACACACTGTCAGAGTACACACACTGTCAGGGTACACACTGTCAGAGTACACACACTGTCAGGGTACACACACTGTCAGAGTACACACACTGTCAGAGTACACACACTGTCAGGGTACACACTGTCAGGGTACACACACTGTCAGAGTACACACACTGTCAGGGTACACACACTGTCAGAGTACACACACTGTCAGGGTACACACACTGTCAGAGTACACACACTGTCAGGGTACACACACTGTCAGAGTACACACACTGTCAGAGTACACACACTGTCAGGGTACACACACTGTCAGAGTACACACACTGTCAGAGTACACACTGTCAGGGTACACACACTGTCAGAGTACACACACTGTCAGAGTACACACACTGTCAGGGTACACACACTGTCAGGGTACACACATTGTCAGAGTACACACACTGTCAGAATACACACACTGTCAGAGTACACACACTGTCAGAGTACACACACTGTCAGGGTACACACAGTCAGGGTACACACACTGTCAGGGTACACACACTGTCAGAGTACACATACTGTCAGAGTACACACACTGTCAGGGTACACACACTGTCAGAGTACACACACTGTCAGAGTACACACACTGTCAGGGTACACACACTGTCAGGGTACACACTGTCAGAGTACACACACTGTCAGAGTACACACTGTCAGAGTACACACACTGTCAGGGTACACACACTGTCAGGGTACACACTGTCAGGGTACACACTGTCAGAGTACACACACTGTCAGGGTACACACTGTCAGAGTACACACAGTCAGGGTACACACTGTCAGAGTACACACACTGTCAGGGTACACACACTGTCAGAGAACACACACTGTCAGGGTACACACACTGTCAGGGTACACACACTGTCAGGGTACACACTGTCAGTGTACACACACTGTCAGGGTACACACACTGTCAGAGTACACACACTGTCAGGGTACACACACTGTCAGAGAACACACACTGTCAGGGTACACACACTGTCAGGGTACACACACTGTCAGGGTACACACTGTCAGTGTACACACACTGTCAGGGTACACACACTGTCAGAGTACACACACTGTCAGAGTACACACACTGTCAGGGTACACACAGTCAGGGTACACACACTGTCAGGGTACACACACTGTCAGGATACACACACAGTCATGGTACATACACAGAGTACACACACAGTCAGAGTACACACACTGTCAGAGTACACACACTGTCAAGGTACACACAGCCAGGGTACATACACTGTCAGGGTACACACACTGTCAGGATACAGACACAGTCATGGTACATACACAGAGTACACACACAGTCAGAGTACACACACTGTCAGAGTATACACACTGTCAAGGAACACACACACTGTCAGAGTACACACACTATCAGGGTACACACACAGTCAGGGTACGCATACTGTCAGGGTACACACACACAGTCAGGGTACACACACACAGTCAGGGTACACACACAGTCAAGGTACACACACACAGTCAGGGTACACACACAGTCAGGGTACACACACAGTCAAGGTACACACACACAGTCAGGGTACACACACAGTCAGGGTACACACACACACAGTCAGGGTACACACATTGTCAGGGTACACACACAGTCATGGTACACACACTCAGGGTACACACACAGTCAGGGTACACACACGGTCAGGGTACACACACAGGGTACACACACACAGTCAAGGTACATACACACAGTCAGGGTACACACACAGTCAGGGTACACACACACAGTCAGGGTACACGAAAGTGCTGGAGGAAGCAAACTACGTCCGCAGTTTTACAATAAAGTACGACCCAACACAAGCGAGATTAAAAAAAAAATTACATTAGTCGAATGAAAGCTGAGAACCGAGGTCACTGAGCTAGAACTCAACCTTTCAAGTGTAAATTGTTGAGTACACACACGCAGACAGAGACAGGATGTTCCAGAGACTGGACACAACAACAAGGTGACACAGTTGGAAGTTGAAGACACAGATGAATGACAAGGATGTTAGGAAGTATTTCTTCAGTCATAGAGTTGTCAGGAAGTGGAATAGTCTAGGAAGTGATGTAGTGGAGGCAGGATCCATACATAGCTTTAAGAAGAGGTATGATAAAGCTCATGGAGCAGGGAGAGAGAGGACCTAGTAGCGATCAGTGAAGAGGCGGGGCCAGGAGCTGAGTATCGACCCCTGTAACCACAAACAGGTGAGTGCACACACACAGCCTCACACATACACACGCTCCCACTCCCCTCCACATACTCACATTCCCCACACACATACTCTTCCCCCACACGCTCCCACTCCCCCACTCACACTCCCTCCCTCCCCACACACACACACACACACTCCCACTCCCCCACTCACACACTCCCTCCCTCCCCACACACACACACACACTCCCACTCCCCCACTCACACATTCCCTCCCCACATACACACACACACACACTCCCACTCACACATTCCCTTCCCACATACACACACTCCCACTCACACATTCCCTCCCCACATACACACACACACACTCCCACTCACACATTCCCTCCCCACATACACACACACACAATCCCACTCACACATTCCCTCCCGACATACACACACACACACACACACACTCCCTCTCACACATTCCGTCCCCACATACACACACACACACTCCCACTCACACATTCCCTCCCCACATACACACACACACACTCCCACTCACACATTTCCTCACCACATACACACACACACACACTCCCTCTCACACATTCCCTCCCCACATACACACACACACACTCCCACTCACACATTCCCTCCCCACATACACACACACACACTCCCTCTCACACATTCCCTCCCCACATACACACACACACACTCCCTCTCACACATTCCCTCCCCACATACACACACACACACACTCCCTCTCACACATTCCCTCCCCACATACACACACACACACTCCCTCTCACACATTCCCTCCCCACATACACACACACCCACTCACACATTCCCTCCCCACATACACACACACACACTCCCTCTCACACATTCCCTCCCCACATACACACACACACACACACACACACTCCCTCTCACACATTCCCTCCCCACATACACACACTCCCACTCACACATTCCCTCCCCACATACACACACACACACTCCCTCTCACACATTCCCTCCCCACATACACACACACACACACACACTCCCACATTCCCTCCCCACATACACACACTCCCTCTCACACATTCCTTCCCCACATACACACACACACACACACTCCCACTCACACATTCCCTCCCCACACACACACACACACTCCCACTCACACATTCCCTCCCCACACACACACTCCCACTCACACATTCCCTCCCCACACACACACACACTCCCTCTCACACATTCCCTCCCCACATACACACACACACACTCCCACTCACACATTCCCTCCCCACATACACACACACACACTCCCACTCACACATTCCCTCCCCACATACACACACACACACTCCCACTCACACATTCCCTCCCCACATACACACACACACACTCCCACTCACACATTCCCTCCCCACACACACACACACATTCCCACTCACACATTCCCTCCCCACACACACACACACTCCCTCTCACACATTCCCTCCCCACACACACACACACTCCCACTCACACATTCCCTCCCCACATACACACACACACACTCCCACTCACACATTCCCTCCCCACATACACACACACACACTCCCACTCACACATTCCCTCCCCACATACACACACACACTCCCACTCACACATTCCCTCCACACATACACACACACACACTCCCTCTCACACATTCCCTCCACACATACACACACACACACTCCCACTCACACATTCCCTCCATACATACACACACACACACTCCCACTCACACATTCCCTCCACACACACACACACACACTCCCACTCCCCCACTCCCTCCCCACACCCCCCCACCCCGACATCCCGCTCTGTTTATGTTCTGCGGCCAAAGTTAAATATTGAAAAAAATATTTAATATCCATGGAGAATATTTTTGCTGATAATGGAATAAGCTGATAGTAATATTTTGTTCTGAGATAATTGACTCTGATGTTTGGCCTTAGTAGTGTTATACCTGAAGGTGTGTGTGTGTGTGTGTGTGTGTGTGTGTGTACTCACCTAGTTGTACTCACCTAGTTGAGGTTGCGGGGGTCGAGTCCGAGCTCCTGGCCCCGCCTCTTCACTGATCGCTACTAGGTCACTCTCCCTGAGCCGTGAGCTTTATCGTACCTCTGCTTAAAGCTATGTATGGATCCTGCCTCCACTACATCGCTTCCCAAACTATTCCACTTACTGACTACTCTGTGGCTGAAGAAATACTTCCTAACATCCCTGTGATTCATCTGTGTCTTTAGCTTCCAACTGTGTCCCCTTGTTACTGTGTCCAATCTCTGGAACATCCTGTTTTTGTCCACCTTGTCAATTCCTCTCAGTGTGTGTGTGTGTGTGTGTGTGTGTGTGTGTGTGTGTGTGTGTGTGTGTGTTGTGTGTGTGTGTGTGTGTGTGTGTGTGTGTGTGTGTGTGTGTGTGTGTGTGTGTGTGTGTGTGTGTTATGTGTGTGTGTGTGTGTGTGTGTGTGTGTGTGTGTGTGTGTGTGTGTGTGTGTGTGTGTGTGTGTGTGTGTGTGTGTGTGTGTGTGTGTGTACTCACCTATTTGTACTCACCTATTTGTGGTTGCAGGGGTCGAGTCCTAGCTCCTGGCCCCGCCTCTTCACCGGTTGCTACTAGGCCCTCTCTCTCCCCGCTCCATGTGCTTTATCAAACCTCGTCTTAAAACTGTGTATGGTTCCTGCCTCCACTGTGTGTGTGTGTGTGTGTGTGTGTGTGTGTGTGTGTGTGTGTGTGTGTGTGTGTGTGTGTGTGTGTGTGTGTGTGTGTGTGTGTGTGTGTGTGTGTGTGTGTGTGTGTGTGTGTGTGTGTGTGTGTGTGTGTGTGTGTGTGTGTGTGTGTGTGTGTGTGTGTGTGTGTGTGTGTGTGTGTGTGTGTGTGTTGTGTGTGTGTGTGTGTGTGTGTGTGTGTGTGTGTGTGTGTGTGTGTGTGTGTGTGTGTGTGTGTGTGTGTGTGTGTGTGTGTGTGTGTGTGTCTGTGTGTGTGTGTGTGTGTGTGTGTGTGTGTGTGTGTGTGTGTGTGTGTGTGTGTGTGTGTGTGTGTGTGTGTGTGTGTTGTGTGTGTGTGTGTGTGTGTGTGTGTGTGTGTGTGTGTGTGTGTGTGTGTGTGTGTGTGTGTGTGTGTGTGTGTGTGTGTGTGTGTGTGTGTGTGTGTGTGTGTGTGTGTGTGTGTGTGTGTGTACTCACCTATTTGTGGTTGCAGGGGTCGAGTCTTAGCTCCTGGCCCCGCCTCTTCACCGGTTGCTACTGGGCCCTCTCTCTCCCCGCTCCATGAGCTTTATCAAACCTCGTCTTAAAACTGTGTATGGTTCCTGCCTCCACTACGTCATTTTCTAGGCTATTCCACTGCCTTACAACTCTATGACTGAAGAAATACTTCCTAATATCTCTCTGACTCATCTGTGTCTTCAACTTCCAATTGTGGCCTCTTGTTTCTGTGTCCCCTCCCTGGAACATCCTGTCTTTGTCCACCTTGTCTATTCCACGCAGTATTTTATATGTCGTTATCATGTCTCCCCTGACCCTCCTGTCCTCCAGTGTCGTCAGGCCGATTTCCCTTAATCTTTCTTCATAGGACATTCCCCTTAGCTCTGGAACTAACCTTGTCGCAAACCTTTGTACTTTCTCTAGTTTCTTGACGTGCTTTATCAAGTGCGGGTTCCAAACAGGTGCTGCATACTCCAGTATGGGCCTGACATACACGGTGTACAGTGTCTTGAATGATTCCTTACTAAGGTATCGGAATGCTGTTCTCAGGTTTGCCAGGCGCCCATATGCTGCAGCAGTTATCTGATTGATGTGTGCTTCTGGAGACATGCTCGGTGTTATACTCACCCCAAGATCTTTCTCCTTGAGTGAGGTTTGCAGTCTTTGGCCACCTAGCCTATACTCTGTCTGTGGTCTTCTGTGCCCTTCCCCTATCTTCATGACTTTGCATTTGGCAGGATTAAATTCGAGAAGCCATTTGCTGCACCAGGTGTCCAGTCTGTCCAGGTCTCTTTGAATTATTATTATTATAATCAAAAAGAAGCGCTAAGCCACAAGGACTATACAGCACTGCAGGGCAGGAAGGAAGCGAGGGCATCAGGTGGCAAAAGGGAGATGGATGAGTAATAGGTTACGGATAACAGCGGGGCAGTGGATGGTGAAAGGGTAAAGGGCAGCAAGAGACTGAACTAGAAAGGGCTGAGGGGAGTGCGAAAAGTATCATCAGAGTTTGTGGAGTAAATCAGTCGTTGTCAAGAAGTCAATGAGAGAGTCAGGATTAAAGGAGGGTCCATCAGCAAGAAGGGAAGGTAAAGAGAGAGTAGTAGAACGAAGACGACGTTGGAGGTAAATTCTGCGTGCTCGTTGATAGAGAGGGCAGTCTAACAGAATGTGGCTAATCGATATTGGAACTTGACACTGCTCACAGAGAGGAACAGGGTGCCTCTCCATGAGATACCCATGAGTAAGACGAGTGTGGCCAATGCGAAGGCGGGAGAGAGTGGTCTCCCAACCTCGGCACTGATGACAAGAAGACGGCCAGTAACCTATGCTCGGTTTAATAGAATGAAGTTTGTTACCGAGCAGAGTTGACCAACGTTGTTGCCAACGGGTGCGAAGGTGGGTAGCTATTGCAGCAAAATAGTCCAGAAATGGAACACCTCGATAGGAAATTGGTAGGTCATGTACTGCTGACCGTGCAGCAGTGTCTGCCTGTTCATTGCCCTGTACGTCGACATGACCAGGGACCCAACAAAAAGCAATATCTTTATGTTTGGTAGAGATACGGCATAGCCAAAGTTGGATACGGAGAACTAGGGGATGAGATGTATCAAATTTTCGTATAGCCTGTAGAGCACTAAGGGAGTCTGAGACTACTACAAATGATGACACAGGCATAGATGCAATACGAATAAGTGCTGCAAGAATGGCATACAGTTCAGCAGTAAAAATGCTAGCTGAAGATAGTAAATGCCCCCGTACGACGCTGTCCGGAAACACTGCTGCGAATCCGACGCCGTCTGAAGACTTAGAGCCATCTGTGTACACAGCGGTGGCATGAGAATGAGAGTGGAAGTGATCGAGAAAAAGAGAGCGGGAAGCCACCGTAGGCAGTTGAGCTTTCGAGCAAGGGAGTGAGAAAGAACAGACCCGAACAGCTGGAACTTCCCAGGGGAGTAGGGAAAAGTGAGATGCTACATGAACATATAAAGGTGGTAACTGAAGGGAAGACAAGAGTGAATGTAGGCGAAGAGAAAAGGGACGGAGCAAACAGGGGCGGCGAACGAATAAAGAATGTCTACTAATATCGGTGACCATTCTATAAATGGAAGGATTGTGTAGATCGTGAGAGCGTACATAGTAGCGAAGGCAATGGGCATCACGGCGATCAGACAAGGATGGAACATTTGCTTCTGTATAGAGGCTCTCAACAGGGGAAGAGCGAAAAACACCAAGGCACAAACGTAAGCCTTGGTGATGGATAGAGTTAAGGCTAGAGAGAGTAGCAGGAGAGGCCGCGGAATAAATCTGGTCACCATAATCGAGTTTCGATAAAACGAGGGCTGAATGTAGGCGAAGCAGAGTTCGACGATCAGCTCCCCAGGAAAGATGAGCAAGGGTTTTAAGAAGGTTTAGCCGGCTGTGACAAGTTGCCTTCAGAGAGGTAATGTGAGGTTTCCAGGATAACCGACGGTCAAAGAGAAGGCCTAGAAACCTGACTGTATCACGTTCGGGGATACGGGAGCCATAGAGATACAAAGGATGATTGGAGATAACAGAGCGTCTAGTGAAAGTAATTTGGTGAGTTTTGGTACTTGAAAATTTAAACCCATGTGTGGTGGCCCAAGTGGAAACACGGTCGACCGCATGCTGGAGAGAAACTGCAATAAGGTGACAGTCAGCGCCTGCACAAGCAATAGCGAAGTCATCAACATAGAGTGATGACCAAATATTGGGTGGAAGAACAGAGGCCAAATCATTTATAGCAAGGAGAAAAAGTGTTGTGCTTAGAACACATCCCTGAGGGACATCTTCAGCTTGGACGAAGTCCGGGGAAAGAACATTATTGACTCGAACACGGAAATGTCTGTCAGTTAAAAAACTCTTAAGGAAGGATGGTAGATTGCCTCGGAGGCCTAAGGAATGGGCCTGGGCCAAAATATTATACCTCCAAGTTGTGTCATATGCCTTCTCAAGGTCAAAAAATATGGCAATAACTGAGTGATTATTCGCAAAGGCATTACGAACATACGTATCCAAGCGTAGTAAGGGGTCTATGGTAGAACGACCCTTACGAAAGCCATATTGACTAGCGGAGAGACTGTTGTGAGTCTCTAAATACCACATTAAACGTCGATTTACGAGGCGTTCCATCACTTTGCAAACTGCACTAGTAAGAGCGATGGGGCGATAGTGGGAGGCATCATGTCCTGTAGTACCCGGTTTGCGGAAAGGGAGAACAATGGCAGATTTCCACAGCTGGGGAAGAACTCCTTGTGCCCAAATAAGATTGAAGAGGTGTAAGAGGACTACAAGGGCTGACCGATGTAAATGTTGTAACATACGAATATGAATGTCGTCAGGCCCAGCTGCCGATGATCGGCAAGCTGAGAGCGTTGCCTCCAGTTCTTGAATTGTAAAAGGCACATTATACTGTTCTTCTCTGAGAGAAGAAAAGTCCAAGGGTACTAACTCTCTGGCAGACTTTGAGGAAAGAAACGAGGGGCATAGATGGAGCCCTCGGGAAATACGGACCAGATGTGTGCCAAGTTCAATGGCAACGTCGAGAGGGTTTGCTACATCAACACCAGTGACCCGTAGAACAGGAGCCGGGTCAGGAGAGTATTTACCACTCAATTTCCTCACTTTTTTCCAGACTGCACTCATAGAAGAAGCAGAGGTGATGGTGGAAACATAGTCTCGCCAACAAGTGCGTTTAGCTTCACGGATGACACGGCGAGCGATCGCACGCTTCTGCTTAAAATCAACAAGTCTCTCAGCGGTTCTATTGTACCGGTACCTGCCCCATGCAGCACGTTTCAAACGTACTGCACGAGCACAAGCAGGAGACCACCAAGGCACGCACTTCTGAGAATGCCTGCCTGAGGTTTGGGGTATAGAATGAGAAGCTGCGGTATAAACTGATGTCGAGAAGATGTGTAGGAGCTCATCAATGGAGGATGAAGAAGGAACCTCACTAAAAGCAGTGAGGTGTGAGTAAAGATCCCAATTTGCCCGATCAAATTGCCAGCGAGGGCTACGGAAAGGTGGTGAATAGGAAGGAGAAGTAAGAATGATCGGAAAATGATCGCTGTCATGTAAGTCTGGTAGAACAGACCAGGTGAAGTCTAGTGCAGTGGAGGAAGAGCAGACTGATAGATCGATGCAAGAGAGAGTATGAGTACGAGGATCAAAATGGGTGGGAGTACCCGTATTTAAAACATGGAGGGGGTGAGAGGCGAGAAAAGCCTCCAACTGAATGCCACGTGAGTCACAATGAGACCCCCCCCAGAGGAAATGGTGGGCATTAAAATCACCAAGTAACAGAAGTGGTGGTGGTAAGGATGAAACAAGAAAGGCAAAGTCTGGGATAGAAAATGCTCGAGAAGGAGAGAGATATAAAGAACATATTGTAAACCACTTATTCAAGTGGATACGGGCTGCAGTGTAATGCAGCGAGGAATGGACAAATAGTTGACAGTACGGAATATCATTGCGTAGAAGAAGGGCACTTTCATTAAAGGTCCCATCTGAGAAAGGACCCGAAGAATACAATAAATTATAGCCTGAGATAGGTTGGAAAACAGCCAAGTGTAATTTTGGTTCTTGTAAGCAAGCACCAACAGGGGAAAACCTGGAAAGCAACATCTGAAGCTCACCCCGATTACCCCTGAGGCCGCGGATATTCCACTGTAAATAGGCCATGATTGCCGATGAAGAAAATATCAGGAATCTGTAGGTAAAGGCACCTACGGACTAGAGGGGTTAGAAAAGTCAACGTGTGGTGGCATTGGAAGATGTTCAAGTAGCGAAGGAACGGAGCGTTGCGAAGAATGGGGTTGTGAAGATGGAGGAGAGGGAAGAGAAGGAACAGGAAGTGAATCAGTGTCCATTGAAGGTTTAGTCTCTGCAATATATTCTGAAATGGCTTCAAGTGTTTCTGAATTCAAAGATGTATGGGAGACCATATTGGAGATAGGAGGAGGAGGGTGAGTAAAGATTGGGACAGTAATGGACTGTACCAAAGTAGAGGGGGAGGGAAAAGTGTAAGGGACTGGAGATGAAGTGTGGGGGGGGACAGAAGAGGCAGAAACCTGGGAGGTGGCAGAAGAGGGAGAAACTTGGGAGGGGACGGGGGTGGAAGGCATAGTACGAGGAGGAGGGTGAATCTCCACACTTGTAATAGAGCCAGAGAGAGGGGAAGAACTAGGTACAGAGACTGGAAAGGCAAAGTGTGGAGGTGGAAGAAGGGAAGGAAGGGGCAAAGATTTGAGCAATGTGGATTTTTTGGACTTCTGAGTAGAGGGGCGATTGGTATTAGGTGTCGTACGAGGTCTTGTCGATACTGGGGCTTGTAAGGAAGGACGCAAAGATGTGAGAACAGACTGAGTTGTAGTCGGGACGTCAGAGCCAAGGACAGCAAAAGGATTAGATGCCGTAGTGGCTATGGGAGGGGTAACAACAGAGGAGGCTGCAGAAGATGGGACCCCAGTAGTGGGGGGACGTTTGGAAACACGAGAATAAGAAACACGGGGTAGTCTCCCTTGGAGGCGGAGATGAGTAACTGCCATAGCATAAGGGAGACCTTCTGCCTCTTTGAGGCAACGGATTTCACGTTCATTTAAGTAGACCTGGCAACGGCGGGAGTACGAAGGGTGAGCTTCATTACAATTAAGGCAAGATGGAGGTTGACTGCAAGATGTATTAGAATGGTCGTCGGCACCACAGACTGGGCATTCGGCCATAGATCTGGAATATTTCGCTGGGTGACCAAAACGCCAGCAATTTCTACATTGTTGCGGTGTAGGTATCACCTTTCGAACTTGTAACCGATGTCCCGCGACATATACAGAGGACGGGAGTTCTCGGCTGTCAAAAGTTAAACGAGCCACATTGCAAGGGTAACGTCTCCGCCCCTGGGCAGGAAGGACATAAGTGTCTACTTTGAGGATTGGGAGATCCTGGAGTTCCAGCTGTTCAAAAATGTCATTGCCACATGACTGGAAATTCTGTTGGACTATGGTATGGGGCAGAATGACAGTACCACTACAAGAATTGAGAGAAAGATGTTTTTCAATAGTGATAGGAGTAGTATCGATATTCGAAAGGAGAGAAAGATCATGAGCTTGGGTAGCATTCTGGACAGTGACGATGCGCGTACCGCTCTTGAGAGCGTGAAATGAAATATCTCTTCCAACATGACGCAGGAGCACTTTGCCAATACTATGGTCAGAAAGGTAGGCAGAAGAAGAAGTTGGTCTTAAAGTAAAGAATTTAGTCCATTGTGTGGTCCGAAACTGAGCGTGGAGAGGGAGTGCTTGACGTGTCGGTCTTTTCCGAGTAGAATGGGAAGGTAACGAAGGAGCATCATCAGGAGATTGACGTTGGCGTTTAGGAGTAGGACCGGAGTTGGTCCGGCATGAAATGGGCGGGCGATTCGAAAATTGCCGTACCGTAGAGGGAGAAGCCGGAAGCATAGTCAAAGGAGAGCGGAGTTCAGACAAATCGAAGGAGTCAGTCGAAGCCCCGGAACCTGAAGGGGGTGAGGAAACAGCACCAGCAAGAGGTACAGGGGTATCAGGAGTGTCCGAAGAGTGGTCTAAACACAAGGCAGGGTCAGAATGGGGTGCGGTATCAAGAAGGGGCCCGGGGGTAGTGGTTTCATGGACTAGGGCTGCCATGGTTAGGTTACTCCTTTGCTTTTTGTTTTTAAGAAAAAAAAAGAAAGAAAAGAAAATAAAAATAAAAAAAATAATAAAAAAAGGGGGGAGCGGGGAGGAATAGTTCCCAGGAGGAATGAAAGGGCCGGAAATCTCCCTCCGCGCCCAAGAGGACCTCAACACCGCTAGTAGCGCAGATGCAGCATGGAACCCGTGCCATACCCTACCCTTCATGCCAGTAAACCAGCAATCCGGGATAGCAACCTCACATCTGCCGAGCTACCTCGGTGGACAAAAGAGAGGGCGGCCGGATATCTGCCACAAAGCATACCTCCTTCGGCCACCACCCCCGGAATCCGAAAGGTGGCTTCCAGAGATACACCCGTCGCCCAAAAGACACCCAAAGCTACTCCGGGATACCGGAGAGGGATCAGGACATCCCCAGGCAATCCAGATTCCATGGCAAACTACGCCACCGCCAAGAACCTCAACGGAATGGGATGGACCCCGGTGTCCTTTCCCCTACCTAGGAACTAGCGCGCCTGTGGGAGAAATCCCGAAGGCCAAAAAGAGGAAGGGCAAAAGGGAGGGGTGAGGAGGAGGAGGAGGAATGGAAAAAGGGGAGGATGGGGAGGATGGGATAGGGGAGGGGAGAATGGGGGGTAATTAGGTTCAGTCTGAGGAAGAAGACCGACAGGGCTAATTCCTCAGACCAAGAGCCTCTTCACCACGCCAAGGAGCCCCCCTTGAAGAGGAGGTCTCTTTGAAGTCCTGCCTGGTCCTCATCAGATTTAATTCTCCTCATTAACTTCACATCATCTGCAAACAGGGACACTTCTGAGTCTAACCCTTCCATCATGTCGTTCACATATAACAAAAATAGCACTGGTCCTAGGACCGACCCCTGTGGGATCCCGCTCGTCACAGGTGCCCACTGTGATACATCATTAGGTACCATGACTCGTTGTTGCCTCCCTGTCAGGTATTCTCTGATCCATTGCAGTGCCCTTCCTGTTATATGCGCCTGATGCTCTAGCTTCTGCACTAATCTCTTGTGAGGAACTGTGTCAAAGGCCTTCTTGCAGTCCAAGAAGATGCAATCAACCCACCCCTCTCTCTCGTGTCTTACTTCTGTTATTTTATCATAAAACTCCAGAAGGTTTGTGACACATGATTTGCCTTCCGTGAATCCGTGCTGGTTGGCATTTATACTCTTGTTCCGTTCCAGGTGCTCCACCACTCTCCTCCTGATAATCTTCTCCATAATTTTGCATACTATACACGTCAATGACACAGGTCTATAGTTTAGTATAATTTAGTGTGTGTGTGTGTGTGTGTGTGTGTGTGTGTGTGTGTGTGTGTGTGTGTGTGTGTGTGTGTGTGTGTGTGTGTGTGTGTGTGTGTGTGTGTGTGTGTGTGTGTGTGTGTGTGTGTGTGTGTGTGTGTGTGTGTGTGTGTGTGTGTGTATTGTGTGTGTATTGTGTGTGTGTATTGTGTGTGTGTATTGTGTGTATTGTGTGTGTGTGTGTGTGTGTGTGTGTGTGTGTGTGTGTGTGTGTGTGTATGTGTGTGTGTGTGTGTGTGTGTGTGTGTGTGTGTGTGTGTGTGTGTGTGTGTGTGTGTGTGTGTGTGTGTGTGTGTACTCACCTATTTGTGGCTGCAGGGGACGAGACATATCTCCTGGCCCCGCCTCTTCATTGAACGCTACTAGGTCCTCTCTCTTCCTGCTCCATGAGCTTTATCATACCTCGTCTTAAAACTATGTATAGTTCCTGCCTCCACTACATCACTTGCTAGACTATTCCACTTCTTGACAACTCTGTGACTAGAGAAATACTTCCTGACATCTCTCTGACTAATCTGAGTCTCCAACTTCCAATTGTGACCCTTTGTTTCTGTGTCCCATCTCTGGAACATCCTGTCTCTGTCCGCCCTGTCGATTCCTCTCAGTATTTCATATGTCGTTATCATGCCCTCCCTTAACCTCTCCTCCTAGAACATGCCCTTACCTCTGGGACTAATCTCGTTGGAAAACTCTGCACTTTCTCAAGTTTCCTGACGTGCTTGTCCAGGTGAGGGTTCTAAACTGGAGCTGCGTACTCCAATATGGGCCTGACGTACACGGTGTAGTGTCTGGAACGACTCTCTTATTAAGATGTCGGAATGGTATCCTTAGGTTCGCTAGTCACCAGTATGCTGCAGCAGTTATTTTACTGATGTGCGCCTCAGGAGATGTGCTCGGTGTTATACATACTCCAAGATCCTTTTCCTTGAGTTTACATTGTAGTCTCTGGCCCCCCTAGACTGTACTCTATCTACAGTCTTCTTTGCCCTTCCCCGATCTTCACGACTTTGCACCTGATGGGGGTTAAACTCCAAGAGCCAGTCTCTGGACCACTCCTGAAGACTGTCCAGATCCCACTGTAGTCCTGCCTGGTCCTCATCCGACTGAACTCTCCTGACTGTAAGCAACTCCTGGGGGTCTGCTGGTGGTATTCCTAAAATGGTATTACACATATTGTTCTTATATTACCTGGAGAGGATTTCGGAGGTCAACGCCCCCGCGGCCCGGTCTGAGACCAGGCCTCATATATGTTTATATTTAAAAAGGTTAGTTTATCTGCTCTCTTTGGTAATCAAAATTAAACCTCTATACGTACACCTAATTTCTTAACACCTGGGTACTAGCTGACTGTTGTGGGTGGCATCCTGTTTAGTAGTAGTAATGGCAGTAGTATTAGTAGTATTACCTAACTGTGTTTGTAGGGGGTAAAGTCGTCCCTCCTCGCCTCATTTATCGACCGTGTCTGAAGGGGAGGGGGGAGCTGAGGGGGGTTATATGGGGAGGGAAGGGAAGGAAGGGAGGGAAGAGGAGGGGGAAGAGTAGGGGAGGGGGTATATGAGTACAGTAATGAGGCCTAACATGGTTAGTGGAACAGATAAACAACCTGGCCTGTGTTGACACTACCACCATGATAGTAGTCACTACCATGATAGTAGTCACTACCATGATAGTAGTCACTACCACCATGATAGTAGTCACTACCACCATGATGGTAGTCACTACCACCATGATGGTAGTCACTACCACCATGATAGTAGTCACTACCACCATGATAGTAGTCACTACCATGATAGTAGTCACTACCGCCATGATGGTAGTCACTACCACAATGATGGTAGTCACTACCACCATGATGGTAGTCACTACCACCATGATGGTAGTCACTACCACCATGATGGTAGTCACTACCACCATGATGGTAGTCACTACCATCATGGTGTTAGTCACTACCACCATGATGGTAGTCACTGCCACCATGATAGTAGTCACTACCATGATAGTAGTCACTACCACCATGATGGTAGTCACTACCATCATGGTGTTAGTCACTACCACCATGATAGTAGTCACTACCATGATGGTAGTCACTACCACCATGATGGTAGTCACTACCATCATGGTGTTAGTCACTACCACCATGATGGTAGTCACTACCACCATGATAGTAGTCACTACCACCATGATGGTAGTCACTACCATCATGGTGTTAGTCACTACCACCATGATGGTAGTCACTACCACCATGATGGTAGTCACTACCATCATGGTGTTAGTCACTACCACCATGATAGTAGTCACTACCATGATGGTAGTCACTACCACCATGATAGTAGTAAACTACCACCATGATAGTAGTAAACTACCACCATGATGGTAGTCACTACCACCATGATGGTAGTCACTACCACCATGATAGTAGTCACTACCACCATGATGGTAGTCACTACCACCATGATGGTAGTCACTACCACCATGATGGTAGTCACTACCACCATGATAGTAGTCACTACCACCATGATAGTAGTCACTACCACCATGATAGTAGTCACTACCACCATGATGGTAGTCACTACCACCATGATGGTAGTCACTACCACCATGATGGTAGTCACTACCACCATGATGGTAGTCACTACCACCATGATGGTAGTCACTACCACCATGATGGTAGTCACTACCACCATGATGGTAGTCACTACCACCATGATGGTAGTCACTACCATGATAGTAGTCACTACCACCATGATAGTAGTCACTACCACCATGATAGTAGTCACTACCACCATGATAGTAGTCACTACCACCATGATAGTAGTCACTACCACCATGATGGTAGTCACTACCACCATGATGGTAGTCACTACCACCATGATGGTAGTCACTACCACCATGATGGTAGTCACTACCACCATGATGGTAGTCACTACCACCATGATAGTAGTCACTACCACCATGATGGTAGTCACTACCACCATGATGGTAGTCACTACCACCATGATGGTAGTCACTACCACCATGATGGGAGTCACTATGATAAAACCATGATGGTAGTCATTATGATAAAACCATGATGGTAGTCACTACCACCATGATGGTAATCACTACCACCATGATAGTAGTCACTACCACCATGATGGTAATCACTACCACCATGATGGTAATCACTACCACCATGATAGTAGTCACTACCACCATGATGGTAGTCACTACTACCATGATGGTAGTCACTACCATGATGGTAGTCACTACCATGATGGTAGTCACTACCATGATGGTAGTCACTACCACCACCTTCAATAACACACTTCCTAATAATTATACACTGAACTTCTTGACGGTAATACAAAGGCGGCAAGTTTTTAAGTGTATATCATACAGTGTATATCATACAGTGTATATCATACAGTGTATATACAGCGAGAAATGTATATTTTATACGTACACTGAAACTGTTACTACTGACACCTTCTGTCCTGCCTCAGAGAATTTCCCCTGCCATTTGTTGCTGTCTTGCAACATTACGCAGCTCCTGACGACGCAAGAGAGTGTGAAAGATCCAGTGCTGAACAGTTCCATCCCCATGTGGCTTCTGCATTAAGATCGCATCTTTGTCATTGTTTTGTTGTAAACCGGGAGATATATATATTGTGTATATACACTGACAGATGTATATATTTCATATATACAGATATATATACATATATATATATGTGTGGTGCCGAATAGGCAGAACTTGCGATCTTGGCTTAAATAGCAACGCTCATCTTGCCATATAGGACAAGTGAAAATTTGTGTATGCAATAATTTCGCCAAAATCATTCTGAACCTAACGAAAAAAATATATTTCACTGTGTTTGTTTAGTATTAAATTATTGTAAACAAATCTAAAATATATTTAGTTGGGTTAGGCTAAAATAAATTGTTCTTGTTATAATAAGGTCAGGTAAGTTTTCTAAGATTCTTTTGGTGCAAAATTAAAATTTGTTAAAATTAACATTAATGAAAAAATATATATCTTTAAACGTATAAGAGAAAATTTTCGAAATGACTTAATTTTAAATGAGTTCTTGCTAATTGACCAGTTTTACATATTCGGCACGACATATATATATATATATATATATATATATATATATATATATATATATATATATATATATATATATATATATATATATACATATATATATATATATAGGGGAAGGTGTGTACGACTGGAAGCGCTAAACCCGTAGGGGTCATACAGCCCCTCGCTAATGGGAGATAATCTGGTTTGATCCGAGGAAAGAGAAGGGGATAACTATAAATTCCCTGGATTATTTTACTTCTCTTTATTCATAATGTTTATAAATTTATATTTGTTGTATACATTCATCCACATTACACACAGGTATACAAACATGACACAGGGATACACACAGGTATACAAACATGACACAGGGATACACACAGGTATACAAACATGACACAGGGATACACACAGGTATACAAACATGACACAGGGATACACACAGGTATACAAACATGACACAGGGATACACACAGGTATACAAACATGACACAGGGATACACACAGGTATACAAACATGACACAGGGATACATAGAGGTATACAAACTTGACACAAGGATATACAGAGGTATACAAATATTACACATGGATATACAGAGGTATACAAACATGACATAGGGATATACAAAGATATACAAACATGACACAGGGATATACATAGGTATACGAACATGAGATAGGGATATACAGAAGTATACAAACATGACACAGGGATATACACAGGTATACAAACATGACACAGGGATACACAGGTATACAAACATGACAGGGATATACATAGGTATACAAACATGAGAGGGATATATAAACAATACACGGATATACAAACAGTAAACAAAAGTATACACATATCAGATGAACAAACACTAATGATAGGTATACAAATATATATATACATAAACAAGGCATATTTGTTTGTGTATACACACTGTGAGGTGTATTTGTGTATATACACTGTGAGGTGTATTTGTGTATATACACTGATGTGTATATTTCTCAGTGTATATACGCTGGCAGTTTACATTAATCGGTATTTTAGGTATTAAAGTATTCTTGACTGGTGGTGTACAGGTGACCTGCAGCCTTAATGACCCTCGTGTAGTAGATAGACTTTAAACCCCATTAACCAACCTTAATGACCCTCGTGTAGTAGATAGACTTTAAACCCCATCAACCAACCTTAATGACCCTCGTGTAGTAGATAGACTTTAAACCCCATTAACCAGCCTTAATGACCCTGGTGTAGTAGATAGACTTTAAACCCCATTAACCAACCTTAATGACCCTGGTGTAGTAGATAGACTTTAAACCCCATTAACCAGCCTTAATGACCCTGGTGTAGTAGATAGACTTTAAACCCCATTAACCAGCCTTAATGACCCTGATGTAGTAGATAGACTTTAAACCCCATTAACCAGCCTTAATGACCCTGATGTAGTAGATAGACTTTAAACCCCATTAACCAGCCTTAATGACCCTTGTGTAGTAGATAGACTTTAAACCCCATTAACCAGCCTTAATGACCCTGGTGTAGTAGATAGACTTTAAACCCCATTAACCAGCCTTAATGACCCTGGTGTAGTAGATAGACTTTAAACCCCATTAACCAACCTTAATGACCCTCGTGTAGTAGATAGACTTTAAACCCCATTAACCAACCTTAATGACCCTCGTGTAGTAGATAGACTTTAAACCCCATTAACCAGCCTTAATGACCCTGGTGTAGTAGATAGACTTTAAACCCCATTAACCAACCTTAATGACCCTCGTGTAGTAGATAGACTTTAAACCCCATTAACCAACCTTAATGACCCTCGTGTAGTAGATAGACTTTAAACCCCATTAACCAACCTTAATGACCCTCGTGTAGTAGATAGACTTTAAACCCCATTAACCAACCTTAATGACCCTGGTGTAGTAGATAGACTTTAAACCCCATTAACCAACCTTAATGACCCTCGTGTAGTAGATAGACTTTAAACCCCATTAATCAACCTTAATGACCCTGGTATAGTAGATAGACTTTAAACCCTATTAACCAACCTTAGTGACCCTCGTGTAGTAGATAGACTTTAAACCCCATTAATCAACCTTAATGACCCTGGTATAGTAGATAGACTTTAAACCCCATTAACCAGCCTTAATGACCCTCGTGTAGTAGATAGACTTTAAACCCCATTAACCAACCTTAATAACCCTGGTGTAGTAGATAGACTTAAAACCCCATTAACCAACCTTAATGACCCTCGTGTAGTAGATAGACTTTAAACCCCAATAATCAACCTTAATGACCCTGGTGTAGTAGATAGACTTTAAACCCCATTAACCAACCTTAATGACCCTGGTGTAGTAGATAGACTTTAAACCCCATTAACCAACCTTAATGACCCTCGTGTAGTAGATAGACTTTAAACCCCATTAACCAACCTTAATGACCCTGGTGTAGTAGATAGACTTTAAACCCCATTAACCAACCTTAATGACCCTGGTGTAGTAGATAGGCATTAAACCCCATTAACCAACCTTAATGACCCTGGTGTAGTAGATAGACTTTAAACCCCATTAACCAACTACGGTAATTCAGTGGACGGTAACAGTAGCTAAGCAACCACTGTATTATCAGTGCTGACTCTCCCACACTAAATATTAAAGACTATATCAGTGTGTCTTAAATTACTGTAGATATGTAATTAGAACAGTGGTTCTCAAGAAGGGGGTCGCGGACCCCTAGGATGCCGCTCAGGTTTTCCAAGTGGATCACCAAGCTTGACAAGTATAGCTTTTCTTTTAAGCTTGACAACAAGTATTGCTTCTCCAGAAAGCTTGGCAAAAAGTATTGTTTCTCCTCTAAGCTTGAAAACAAGTATTACTTCTCCAGTAAGCTTGATAACAAGTACTGCTTCTCCAGTAAGCTTAAGAGCAAGTACTGCTTCTCCACTAAGCTTCACAGCAAGTAATACCCCTCCAAGCTTGACAGCATGTACTGCTTCTCCACTAAGCTTGACAGCATGTACTGCTTCTCCACTAAGCTTGACAGCAAGTACTGCTTCTCCACTAAGCTTGACAGCAAGTACTGCTTCTCCACTAAGCTTGGTACTCTACAGTGATGACTGGTTGCTGGTACTCTAGTGATGACTGGTTGCTGGTACTCTACAGTGATGACTGGTTGCTAGTACTCTACAGTGATGACTGGTTGCTGGTACACTACAGTGATGACTGGTTGCTGGTACTCTAGTGATGACTGGTTGCTGGTACACTACAGTGATGACTGGTTGCTGGTACACTACAGTGATGACTGGTTGCTAGTACTCTACAGTGATGACTGGTTGCTGGTACTCTACAGTGATGACTGGTTGCTGGTACTCTAGTGATGACTGGTTGCTAGTACTCTACAGTGATGACTGGTTGTTGGTACTCTAGTGATGACTGGTTGCTGGTACTCTACATTGATGACTGGTTGCTGGTACTACAGTGATGACTGGTTGCTGGTACACTACAGTGATGACTGGTATCAACCATACATGAAGGTAACTACAAGTCCCTCACACCAGACTCTGGAAACATTCTATTGATCACAAGCCAAGAAAATGCTAGATGCAAATCAACAGGTTGAAAGAAGTATAATTAAGTCAAGCTGTATAAGTGCTGTTGCTGGTTGTAATCTAAACGCCACTACAACACTTTTCTAAGCCTCATGTATTTATTATCACAAAAGTTCCTCCAAATTTTAAGTTATGTTCGCTGGCTATGTTACCTTTGACCTAACAAGTTGGCTGTACTTGCGATGTACACTTCAAGGGCGGTGCCTTGATGCTACTCACGACCTCTTGATTCAAGGAACTGAAGGTACCCCTCCCCTTTCTTAGATCTAACTTAATCACATATCCAAAAGTGTTTTTTTTAATACCGAGTTAAACGCTGGTAGTGTGAAGCTCTTGTTTACCGATGAAATATACACTGAAATTTATATTGGTGTTGTGTGTGTTGCTGCCTCTCATAGAGGAAGTGGAAGGGTTGGTAGGGGTCTTCCAAGACCTCTGCAACACAATGTGTCTCTTAATTATTTGATGACAATTCTGTTGCACAGCTTAGACCTCTGCAACACAATGTGTCTCTTAATTATTGATGACAATTCTGTTGCACAGCTTAGACCTCTGCAACACAATCTGTCTCTTAATTATTTGATGACAATTCTGTTGCACAGCTTAGACCTCTGCAACACAATGTGTCTCTTAATTATTGATGACAATTCTGTTGCACAGCTTAGACCTCTGCAACACAACCTGTCTCTTAATTATTTGATGACAATTCTGTTGCACAGCTTAGACCTCTGCAACACAATGTGTCTCTTAATTATTGATGACAATTC
>NC_091387.1:1862211-1884711 GCF_038502225.1 Cherax quadricarinatus
AGGTAGTGATGGTACCTTGTAGAGGTAGTGATGGTACCTTGTAGAGGTAGTGATGGTACCTTGTAGAGGTTGTGATGGTACCTTGTAGAGGTAGTGATGGTACCTTGTAGAGGTAGTGATGGTACCTTGTAGAGGTAGTGATGGTACCTTGTAGAGGTAGTGATGGTACCTTGTAGAGGTTGTGATGGTACCTTGTAGAGGTAGTGATGGTACCTTGTAGAGGTAGTGATGGTACCTTGTAGAGGTAGTGATGGTACCTTGTAGAGGTAGTAATGGTACCTTGTAGAGGTAGTGATGGTACCTTGTAGAGGTAGTGATGGTACCTTGTACAGGTTGTGGTGGTACCTTGTAGAGGTAGTGATGGTACCTTGTAGAGGTTGTGATGGTACCTTGTAGAGGTAGTGATGGTACCTTGTAGAGGTAGTGATGGTACCTTGTAGAGGTTGTGATGGTACCTTGTAGAGGTAGTGATGGTACCTTGTAGAGGTTGTGATGGTACCTTGTAGAGGGAATGATGGTACCTTGTAGAGGTAGTGATGGTACCTTGTAGAGGTAGTGATGGTACCTTGTAGAGGTAGTGATGGTACCTTGTAGAGGTAGTGATGGTACCTTGTAGATGTAGTGATGGTACCTTGTAGAGGTAGTGATGGTACCTTGTACAGGTTGTGGTGGTACCTTGTAGAGGTAGTGATGGTACCTTGTAGAGGTTGTGATGGTACCTTGTAGAGGTAGTGATGGTACCTTGTAGAGGTTGTGGTGGTACCTTGTAGAGGTAGTGATGGTACCTTGTAGAGGTTGTGATGGTACCTTGTAGAGGTAGTGATGGTACCTTGTAGAGGTAGTGATGGTACCTTGTAGAGGTTGTGGTGGTACCTTGTAGAGGTAGTGATGGTACCTTGTAGAGGTTGTGATGGTACCTTGTAGAGGTAGTGATGGTACCTTGTAGAGGTAGTGATGGTACCTTGTAGAGGTTGTGGTGGTACCTTGTAGAGGTAGTGATGGTACTTTGTAGAGGTAGTGATGGTACCTTGTAGAGGTAGTGATGGTACCTTGTAGAGGTAGTGATGGTACCTTGTAGCAGTTGTGATGGTACCTTGTAGAGGTAGTGGTGGTACCTTGTAGAGGTAGTGATGGTACCTTGTAGAGGTTGTGATGGTACCTTGTAGAGGTAGTGATGATACCTTGTAGAGGTAGTGATGGTACCTTGTAGAGGTTGTGATGGTACCTTGTAGAGATAGTGATGGTACCTTGTAGAGGTAGTGATGGTACCTTGTAGAGATTGTGATGGTACCTTGTAGTGATGGTACCTTGTAGAGGTAGTGATGGTACCTTGTAGAGGTTGTGATGGTACCTTGTAGTGATGGTACCTTGTAGTGATGGTTGCTTGTAGAGGTTGTGATGGTACCTTGTAGAGGTTGTGATGGCACCTTGTAGAGGTAGTGATGGTACCTTGTAGAGGTAGTGATGGTACCTTGTAGAGGTAGTGATGGTACCTTGTAGAGGTTTTGATGGTACCATGTAGAGGTAGTGATGGTACCTTGTAGAGGTTGTGATGGTACCTTGTAGAGGTAGTGATGGTACCTTGTAGAGGTAGTGATGGTACCTTGTAGAGGTTGTGATGGTACCTTGTAGAGGTAGTGATGGTACCTTGTAGAGGTAGTGATGGTACCTTGTAGAGGTTGTGATGGTACCTTGTAGAGGTAGTGATGGTACCTTGTAGAGGTAGTGATGGTACCTTGTAGAGGTTGTGGTGGTACCTTGTAGAGGTAGTGATGGTACCTTGTAGAGGTAATGATGGTACCTTGTAGAGGTTGTGATGGTACCTTATAGAGGTAGCGATGGTACCTTGTAGAGGTAGTGGTGGTACCTTGTAGAGGTAGCGATGGTACCTTGTAGAGGTAGTGGTGGTACCTTGTAGAGGTAGTGATGGGTAAATAGTGATGGTGGTCAGTGCCCTGGGTAACTAGTGATGGTGGTGGTCAGTGCCCTGGGTAACTAGTGATGGTGGTGGTCACTGCCCTGGGTAAGTAGTGCTGGTGGCGGTCACTGCCCTGGGTAACTAGTGATGGTGGTGGTCACTGCCCTGGGTAACTATTGATGGTGATGGTCACTGCCCTGGGTAACTAGTGATGGTGGTAGTCACTGCCCTGGGTAACTAGTGATGGTGGTGGTCACTGCCCTGGGTAACTAGTGTTGGTGGTAGTCACTGCCCTGGGTAACTAGTGATGGTGGTGGTCACTGCCCTGGGTAAATAGTGATGGTGGTAGTCACTGCCCTGGGTAACTAGTGATGGTGGTGGTCACTGCCCTGGGTAAATAGTGATGGTGGTGGTCACTGCACTGGGTAACTAGTGATGGTGGTAGTCACTGCCCTGGGTAACTAGTGATGGTGGAAGTCACTACCCTGGGTAACTAGTGATAGTGGTGGTGACTGCCCTGGGTAACTAGTGATGGTGGAAGTCACTACCCTGGGTAACTAGTGATGGTGGTAGTCACTACCCTGGGTAACTAGTGATGGTGGTAGTCACTACCCTGGGTAACTAGTGATAGTGGTGGTCACTGCCCTGGGTAACTAGTGATGGTGGAAGTCACTACCCTGGGTAACTAGTGTTGGTGGTGGTCACTGCCCTGGGTAACTAGTGATGGTGGTGGTCACTGCCCTGGATAACTAGTGTTGGTGGTGGTGGTCACTGCCCTGGGTAACTAGTGTCGGTGGTGGTCACTGCCCTGGGTAAGTAGTGATGGTGGTGGTCACTGCCCTGGGTAACTAGTGTTGGTGGTGGTGGTCACTGCCCTGGGTAACTAGTGATGGTGGTGGTCACTTCCCTGGGTAAGTAGTGATGGTGGTGGTCACTGCCCTGGGTAACTAGTGATGGTGGTGGTCACTGCCCTGGGTAAGTAGTGATGGTGGTGGTCACTGCCCTGGGTAACTAGTGTTGGTGGTGGTGGTCACTGCCCTGGGTAACTAGTGTTGGTGGTGGTCACTGCCCTGGGTAACTAGTGTTGGTGGTGGTCACTGCCCTGGGTAACTAGTGATGGTGGTGGTCAGTGCCCTGGGTAACTAGTGATGGTGGTGGTCAGTGCCCTGGGTAACTAGTGTTGGTGGTGGTCACTGCCCTGGGTAACTAGTGATGGTCAGTGCCCTGGGTAACTAGTGATGGTGATGGTCACTGCCCTGGGTAACTAGTGTTGGTGGTGGTCACTGCCCTGGGTAACTAGTGTTGGTGGTCACTGCCCTGGGTAACTAGTGTTGGTGGTGGTCACTGCCCTGGGTAACTAGTGTTGGTGGTGGTGGTCACTGCCCTGGGTAACTAGTGATGGTGATGGTCAGTGCCCTGGGTAACTAGTGATGGTGGTGGTCACTGCCCTGGGTAACTAGTGTTGGTGGTGGTCACTGCCCTGGGTAACTAGTGATGGTGGTGGTCACTGCCCTGGGTAACTAGTGATGGTGATGGTCACTGCCCTGGGTAACTAGTGTTGGTGGTCACTGCCCTGGGTAACTAGTGTTGGTGGTGGTCACTGCCCTGGGTAACTAGTGATGGTGGTGGTCACTGCCCTGGGTAACTAGTGTTGGTGGTGGTCACTGCCCTGGGTAACTAGTGTTGGTGGTGGTCACTGCCCTGGGTAACTAGTGATGGTGGTGGTCACTGCCCTGGGTAACTAGTGTTGGTGGTGGTCACTGCCCTGGGTAACTAGTGTTGGTGGTGGTCACTGCCCTGGGTAACTAGTGTTGGTGGTGGTGGTCACTGCCCTGGGTAACTAGTGATGGGGGTGTTCACTGCCCTGGGTAAGTAGTGTTGGTGGTTACCTGGAGGTTATTCCGGGGATCAACGCCCCCGCGGCCCGGTCCATGACCAGGCCTCCCGGAGGGTCAGGGCCTGATCAACCAGGCTGTTACTGCTGGCCGCACGCAGTCCAACGTACGAGCCACAGCCCGGCTGATCCGGCACTGACTTTAGGTATCTGTCCAGCTCTCTCTTGAAGGCAGCCAGGGACTTATTGGTAATTCCTCTAATGCTTGATGGGAGGCTGTTGAACAGTCTTGGGCCCCGGACACTTATGGTGTTTTCCCTTAGTGTACCAATGGCGCCCCTACTTTTAATTGGGGGCATTTTGCATTGCCTGACCAGTCTTTTACTTTCGTAGGGAGTGATTTCTGTGTGCAGATCTGGGACGTCACTGCCCTGGCTAACTATTGTTGGTGGTGGTCACTTCCCTGGGTAACTAGTGATGGTGATGGTCACTACCCTGGGTAACTAGTGATGGTGATGGTCACTGCCCTGGGTAACTAGTGATGGTGATGGTCACTGCCCTGGGTAACTAGTGATGGTGATGGTCACTGCCCTGGGTAACTAGTGATGGTGATGGTCACTGCCCTGGGTAACTAGTGATGGTGATGGTCACTGCCCTGGGTAACTAGTGATGGTGGTGGTCACTGCCCTGGGTAACTAGTGATGGTGATGGTCACTGCCCTGGGTAACTAGTGATGGTGATGGTCACTGCCCTGGGTAACTAGTGATGGTGGTGTTCACTGCCCTGGGTAACTAGTGATGGTGGTGTTCACTGCCCTGGGTAACTAGTGATGGTGATGGTCACTGCCCTGGGTAAGTAGTGATGGTGATGGTGTGAGCTACGCTGATGATTAATTAAATGGAGTAATTACGTGAGTAAATGGGTAGCAGATCTTTTTCTTCTCTGGTGGAGAGTAACACTAAGGTGTGTGTGTGTGTGTGTGTGTACTCACCTAATTGTGGTTGCAGGGGTCGAGACTCAGCTCTTGGCCCCGCCTCTTCACTGAACGCTACTAAGTTCTCTCTCCCCCTGCTCCATGATCTTTATCATACCTCGTCTTAAAACTATGTATGGTTCCTGCCTCCACTACTTCACTTGCTAGGCTATTCCACTTCCTGACAACTCTGTGACTGAAGAAATACTTCCTAACATCCCTTTGACTCATCTGAGTCTTCAACTTCCAATTATGACCTCTTGTTTATGTGTCCCCTCCCTGGAACATCCTGTCTCTGCCCACCTTATATATTCCTCGCAGTATTTTGTATGTCGTTATCATGTCTCCCCTAATCCTCCTGTCCTCCAGTTTCGTCAGGACGATTTCACTTAACCTGTCTTCGTAGGACATTCCCCTTAACTTTGGAACTAACCTTGTTGCAAACCTTTTCACTTTCTCTAATTTCTTAACGTGCTTGACCCAGTGTGGGTTCCAAACTGGTGCTGCAAACTCCAGTATGAGCCTGACGTACACGGTGTACAGTGTACTCACCTAGTTGCGGTTGCAGGGGTCGATTCATAGCTTCTGGCCCCGCCTCTTCACTGGTAACTCCTGGGTCACTCTCTCCGAGCCATGAGCTGTACCATACCTCTGCTTAAAGCTATGTATGGATCCTGCCTCCACTACATCACTTCCCAAACTATACCACATCTTGACTACTCTGTGACTGAAGAAATACTCCCTAACATCCCTGTGTATGTGTGTGTGTTAATGAGGCTATCTAGTTCTCTCTGTATGTATGTATATATATAATATATATATATATATATATATATATATATATATATATATATATATATATATATATATATATATTTATATATATATATGAAGATTGAGACACTTATGCAGCATATGGAAATCTTTATTCAGGAAACGTTTCGCCGCACAGTGGCTTCATCAGTCCAATACAAAGAGGACTGATGAAGCCACTGTGTGGCGAAACGTTTCCTGAATAAAGATTCCCATATGCTGCATAAGTGTCTCAATCTTCAACTTGTCGGTTTTTCAAACCATTCATCACACATATATATATATATATATATATATATATATATATATATATAGGCAGGTGTTACACTTGCTTGTAATTTCTCATTTTCTGGGTATTATATACCATTATTGTAATTACGAAGTAACGTAACAAACATTAAATATATTATTTATCTTCTCTATGATTATTCTATTATTGTGCTGTTACTCGGTATAATAATAGAAGTTATAAGGGTGAGGCTTGACCTCATTTATGACCTCACACTCGACCTGTCCCACTCAGGTCACATGTCAGGCATTTACTTTTAAGAAGGCCATGTCAGGCATTGATTAATTCCTCTCAAATTCTATAATGAATTAAATACACACAACCTTGAACTAATACTGAAATCAGTACTACTTCTGATGTAGTCAGTAAGCCTACTTGCTAGTTTTTATAGTCCCCCCTTGAGCGACTTGTTGTAGGCCTAGTTCCCTAAGTCCCCCACCAGAAGGTAGGCCTCAACATAGACATACCCGGCCAAGCTTGTGCCTCACTTCACTAGACGGGTCATGTCAAGATTAAGACCCGTGCTAGGACCCTGGTCTTAGTGAACATTGTAACTCCACGACCTGGGGTCTACCTGTTAGCAGCTGCCCTCCAGGACTGCCTTCTGTACACCTCACACTGCCCGCTCTGAACACCAATAATCCTTATAGAGAATAAACTTTGAATTTGAATTTGAATTTGAATAAAGAAAGTAGCCTACGACCCAATATTTCCCCTCCCTCTACCCTACCTGGCAACTTACTACACTCAACCATGGAGCAGGTATGTGTGGTCACACACTTCTCTCAACCATGGACAGACACAACACTTCTCTCAACCATTATAACACTGATGTGTGGTCACAACACTTCTCTCAACCATGGAGCAGGTATGTGTGGTCACAACACTTCTCTCAACCATGGAGCAGGTATGTGTGGTCACAACACTTCTCTCAACCATGGAGCAGGTATGTGTGGTCACAACACTTCTCTCAACCATGGAGCAGGTATGTGTGGTCACAACACTGTCATGTATCCTGACCAACCTTACCTAACACTGTCATGTATCCTAACCAACCTAACCTGTCATGTTTCCAGACAAACCTAACCTAACTTGGATATATACATTCAGAAGTTAATTTTTATCAGTATATATATATATATATATATATATATATATATATATATATATATATATATATATATATATATATATATATATATATATATATATATATCAGAATACATTTCAATGCTTATTTTATGCATTAAACCAGATTTACCTGATGGTAAAAACGTTCCGTACAGCTTTAATGACTCTCGTTCAGTGGATAGGCTTTAAACCCCATTAACCAACAACCCAATCTTGTTGTTATTAAGGCTAATAATTATTATAATATAAAAGAAGCATTAAACCCACCAGGGTCATACAATCTTAGGAGTGAAAGAACTATATCATAGCCAGAGTATTGGACACTGAAGAATCGTACAGCTGTCTGGTACATCCTGGGATATAAACACACAATACCGTGACTACATTACACAAATAATCAACACGTACAGGACAGGAGCTGACCACTATGTTTCCCTCCGACATGAACCATTTACAAAGTCACACTGACGAAAAGGGGGAGTATATTAACAAAGTCACACTGACGAAAAGGGGGGAGTATATTAACAAAGTCACACTGACAAAATGGGGGGAGTATATTAACAAAGTCACACTGACGAAAAAGGGGCGAGTATATTAACAAAGTCACACTGACGAAAAAGGGGGGGAGTATATTAACAAAGTCACAGTGACGAAAAAGGGGGGAGTATATTAACAAAGTCACAGTGACGAAAAAGGGGGGAGTATATTAACAAAGTCACACTGACGAAAAAGGGGGGGAGTATATTAACAAAGTCACACTGACGAAAAAGGGGGGAGTATATTAACAAAGTCACACTGACGAAAAAGGGGGGGAGTATATTAACAAAGTCACAGTGACGAAAAGGGGGGAGTATATTAACAAAGTCACACTGACAAAAAGGGGGGAGCATATTAACAAAGTCACACTGACGAAAAAGGGGGGAGCATATTAACAAAGTCACACTGACAAAAAGGGGGGAGTATATTAACAAAGTCACACTGACAAAAAGGGGGGAGTATATTAACAAAGTCACACTGACAAAAAGGGGGGAGTATATTAACAAAGTCACACTGACGAAAAGGGGGGAGTATATTAACAAAGTCACACTGACGAAAAGGGGGGAGTATATTAACAAAGTCACACTGACAAAAAGGGGGGAGTATATTAACAAAGTCACACTGACAAAAAGGGGGGAGTATATTAACAAAGTCACACTGACAAAAAGGGGGGAGTATATTAACAAAGTCACACTGACAAAAAGGGGGGGGGAGTATATTAACAAAGTCACAGTGACGAAAAGGGGGGGGGGAGTATAATAAAAAAGTCACACTGACAAAAAGGGGGGGAGAGCATAATAACAAAGTCACACTGACGAAAAGGGGGGAGTATATTAACAAAGTCACACTGACAAAAAGGAGTATATATACTCCCTCCTTTTAGCCAGTGTGACTTTCTAAACGCTTTAAGTGGTAGGGAAACATAGTGGTCACCTCCTGTCGTGTATGTGTTGGTTATTTGTGTAATGTATCCTGGGATATACCAGGATATTACCATATATAAATATATATATATATATATATATATATATATATATATATATATATATATATATATATATATATATATATATATATATATATATTTTATTTTTTTATTATCACACTGGCCGATTCCCACCAAGGCAGGATGGCCACCAAGGCAGGGTGGCCACCAAGGCAGGGTGGCCCGAAAAAGAAAAACTTTCACCATCATTCACTCCATCACTGTCTTGCCAGAAGGATGCTTTACACTACAGTTTTTAAACTGCAACATTAACACCCCTCCTTCAGAGTGCAGGCACTGTACTTCCCATCTCCAGGACTCAAGTCCGGCCTGCCGGTTTCCCTGAACCCCTTCATAAATGTTACCTTGCTCACACTCCAACAGCACGTCAAGTATTAAAAACCATTTGTCTCCATTCACTCCTATATATATATATATATATATATATATATATATATATATATATATATATATATATATATATATATATATATATATATATATATATATATATATATATATACCTTTTATGAACAGCCTGACTACAACAGACATCAGAGCTTAATTACAGAGTAATAAAGCCTTTGTACCTAGTTATCAAAGGTTCTGATTCACTGATCATTTTTATCTTACATAAAAGATTACTTTGTAGTTTGTGCATTTGTTAACTGTTTTTTTAATTTGCATTTAAAATGCGAATTATAATAATGATAAAAACGATAATATTAGTTATTAATTAATTTTATTATGGTTATTATTTATTATAAATCCCAGAGGGATTAAAAGGAAAATCAGTTTTAAAGTAATAATAATAATAATAATAATAATAATAATAATAATAATAATAATAATAATATTTATTAATTTTATGATTATTATTATTTTTTTCATAAATCCTCGGGAAGAAAAATAAATGTATATATATACATCGAAATGAACATCCAAATGGTATACAATACCGACAGGTTGTTAGGTAAGACACATAGGCAACAGTTAGGCAACTTTATTCTGAAACGTTTCGCCTACACAGTAGGCTTCTTCAGTCGAATACAGAAAGTAGGCAGGAACAGTAGAGATGTGAAGACGATGTAATCAGTCCATCACCCTTGAAGTCGTAGAATTTGAGGTTGTCAGTCCCTCGGCCTGGAGAAGTTCAGTTCCATAGTCAGGAACTATCTGAAGATCAAGCGACAGTGCGGAGGCTTAAATACTGTCGGAAGGAGAGGTGCAGAGTAGTAGTAGTAGTAGTAGTAGTAGTAGTAGTAGTGAGAATGTAGCCACTGAGAGGTCAATGGAACTGAACTTCTCCAGGCCGAGGGACTGACAACCTCAAATTCTACGACTACAAGGGTGATGGACTGATTACATCGTCTTCACATCTCTACTGTTCCTGCCTACTTTCTGTATTCGACTGAAGAAGCCTACTGTGTAGGCGAAACGTTTCAGAATAAAGTTGCCTAACTGTTGCCTATGTGTCTTACCTACCATACACCGAGATACCCGTCTCATCAGCGGGGCTATAAACCAGCATGGAACCTGACCTGTTGTATAAGTGGGGCCCTACAGTAGCCCGTAACCTAACCTGTTGTATTATCAGGGCCCTACAGTAGCCCGTAACCTAACCTGTTGTATTATCAGGGCCCTACAGTAGCGCGTAACCTAACCTGTTGTATTATCAGGTCCCTACAGTAGCCCGTAACCTAACCTGTTGTATTATCAGGGCCCTACAGTAGCCCGTAACCTAACCTGTTGTATTATCAGGGCCCTACAGTAGCCCGTAACCTAACCTGTTGTATTATCAGGGCCCTACAGTAGCCCGTAACCTAACCTGTTGTATTATCAGGGCCCTACAGTAGCCCGTAACCTAACCTGTTGTATAAGTGGGGCCCTACAGTAGCCCGTAACCTAACCTGTTGTATTATCAGGGCCCTACAGTAGCCCGTAACCTAACCTGTTGTATTATCAGGGCCCTACAGTAGCCCGTAACCTAACCTGTTGTATTATCAGGGCCCTACAGTAGCCCGTAACCTAACCTGTTGTATTATCAGGGCCCTACAGTAGCCCGTAACCTAACCTGTTGTATTATCAGGGCCCTACAGTAGCCCGTAACCTAACCTGTTGTATTATCAGGGCCCTACAGTAGCCCGTAACCTAACCTGTTGTATTATCAGGGCCCTACAGTAGCCCGTAACCTAACCTGTTGTATTATCAGGGCCCTACAGTAGCCCGTAACCTAACCTGTTGTATTATCAGGTCCCTACAGTAGCGCGTAACCTAACCTGTTGTATTATCAGGGCCCTACAGTAGCCCGTAACCTAACCTGTTGTATTATCAGGGCCCTACAGTAGCCCGTAACCTAACCTGTTGTATTATCAGGTCCCTACAGTAGCGCGTAACCTAACCTGTTGTATTATCAGGGCCCTACAGTAGCCCGTAACCTAACCTGTTGTATTATCAGGGCCCTACAGTAGCCCGTAACCTAACCTGTTGTATTATCAGGGCCCTACAGTAGCCCGTAACCTAACCTGTTGTATTATCAGGGCCCTACAGTAGCCCGTAACCTAACCTGTTGTATTATCAGGTCCATACAGTAGCGCGTAACCTAACCTGTTGTATTATCAGGGCCCTACAGTAGCGCGTAACCTAACCTGTTGTATTATCAGGGCCCTACAGTAGCGCGTAACCTAACCTGTTGTATTATCAGGGCCCTACAGTAGCCCGTAACCTAACCTGTTGTATTATCAGGGCCCTACAGTAGCCCGTAACCTAACCTGTTGTATTATCAGGGCCCTACAGTAGCCCGTAACCTAACCTGTTGTATTAGCAGGGCCATACAGTATCCCGGACACTAACCTGCTGTATAAGTGGGTCCCTACAGTAGCCCGGAACTTAACCTGCCGTTATAAGAACATAAGAACATAAGAACGAAGGAACACTGCAGAAGGCCTACTGGCCCATGCGAGGCAGGTCCAAGTCCCTACCGGCTTAAGCCAATGCACCCAACCTAGTCAGGTCAGGTAACATTGACTTAAGGGAGGAACACGGCAACCGACCTGTTAGCACAAGCTATCAGGTCTAACTCACACCCACCCACATCTACTCATGTATTTATCCAACCTATTTTTAAAGCTACACAACGTTCTGGCCTCTATAACGGTACTTGGGAGTTTGTTCCACTCATCCACAACTCTATTACCAAACCAGTACTTTCCTATATCCTTCCTGAATCTGAATTTTTCCAACTTAAAACCATTGCTGCGAGTCCTGTCTAGGCTAGATATTTTCAGCACACTATTTACATCCCCTTTATTTATTCCTGTCTTCCACTTATAAACCTCAATCATATCCCCCCTAATTCTACGTCTTTCTAGAGAGTGCAGTTTCAGGGCCCTTAGTCTATCCTCATAGGGAAGGTTTCTGATACATGGGATCATCTTTGTCATCCTCCTTTGTACATTTTCCAGAGAATTTATATCCATTCTGTAATACGGTGACCAAAACTGTGCAGCATAATCTAAATGAGGCCTAACCAAGGATGTATAGAGTTGAAGAACAACCTGAGGACTCCTATTATTTATGCTTCTTGATATGAAGCCAAGGATTCTATTAGCTTTATTGCGAACACTTATGCACTGTTGTCTTGGTTTCAGATTACTGCTAACCAGAACTCCTAAATCTTTTTCGCAATCCGTAATATTAAGATCTACATTATTTAGTTTATATGTGGCATGGTTATTGTCCTGTCCAACATTTAGAACTTTGCATTTGTCTATATTAAACTGCATCTGCCACTTCTCCGACCACTGCATCAGTCTATTCAAATCTTCCTGGAGTGCTCGAATGTCCTCGTCAGAATGAATTCGACGGCCTATTTTGGTGTCATCGGCAAACTTGCCGATGTCGCTCTTTATGCCCTCATCTATGTCGTTTATGTAGATTGTGAACAGCAGGGGGCCCAACACTGACCCCTGTGGAACACCGCTCGTGACGCTTCCCCACTCTGATTTCTCCCCATTTATGCAAACTCTCTGCTGCCTATTTGTCAACCATGCCTCTATCCAGGAAAAAATTTCTCCTCCTATTCCATGTGCTTTAATTTTCCTCAATAGTCTCTGATGTGGGACCCTGTCAAAAGCCTTACTGAAGTCCATATACACAATATCATATTCATTACCATGATCTACCTCCTCAAATACCTTAGTGAAAAAAGTTAATAAATTCGTAAGGCAGGAACGCCCCTTTGTAAAACCATGCTGAGATTCGTTGATTAATTTATGCTTTTCAAGGTGGCTACGAACTGCCTCGGCAATTATTGATTCCATAAATTTTCCCACTATGGAGGTTAGGCTTATTGGTCTATAGTTCGAAGCTAAGGACCTGTCACCTGTTTTGAAAATAGGTATCACATTTAACATTTTCCACTTATCTGGCACCATGCCAGTTTGTAGTGATATGTTGAAAAGATTAGCCAAAGGTGTGCTAAGCTCCTCTTTACATTCCTTTAGAACCCTTGCATACAGTTCATCAGGGCCTGGGGATTTGTTAGGTTTTAATTTATCTATTTGCCTAAGGACCATGTCACTTGTGACCCTAATAGTGCACAGTTTATTATCGTCCTGTTCTACATAATTTATCATTACTGGAATATCGCTGGTATCCTCCTGTGTAAAAACTGAGAGGAAGTATGTGTTAAAAATTCTACACATTTCCTTATCACTGTCAGTGAGCTGACCCGAGGAACTTTTGAGTGGGCCTATCTTGTCCCTGATCTTACTTCTGTATACCTGAAAGAATCCTTTTGGGTTAGTCTTCGATTCTCTTGCAACTTTAACCTCATAATCTCTTTTTGCTTTTCTAATTCCCTTTTTTATTTCTCTCTTTAACTGAATATATCGATTTCTTAATTGCCCCTCTCCTCTTTTGATTTGCCTATATATGCCTCTCTTTTGACCAATCAGATATTTTAATCTATTGTTCATCCATTTAGGATCATTTTTGTTTGATCTGATTTCCCTATATGGAACATAATTTGACTGAGCAGCTAGAACTATGCCCTGGAAAGCATCATATCGGCAACCATCACCACCTACCTGACCCCTAGTCAGGTCATTCCAGTTCAGCCCACCTAAGTAATTTTTCAGTCCTATGAAATCAGCCAAGCGAAAGTCAGGGACGGAGACTTGATTGCCATTATTAGGGGAATTCCATGATATGTTAAAACTGAGTGATTTGTGATCACTCTCCCCAAGCTCATCATTAACCTCAAGATTATTAATTAGTGTTTCCCTACTGGCAAGAACCAAGTCAAGGAGGTTATTTCCCCTAGTTGGCTCTGTCACAAACTGTTTTAAAAAACAATCCTGGATCGTATCAAGAAAGTCACCCGACTCTAAATTTCCTGTCAAATTGCTCCAGTCAATCTGTCTATAGTTGAAATCTCCCATTAGCACAACATTTTCGTATGTAGATGCCTTACGAATTTCGTCCCATAGAAGTTTACTGCACTCCCTATCAAGATTTGGGGCCCTGTAAATCACACCCAAAATTAGTTTTTCTCGGCCCTCGAGAAGCTGTAACCAAACAGATTCAGTGGCTGACGCTTCTAATTTAATATCTTGTCTAACACAACAATTTAAATTGTCTCTGACATACATCGCTACTCCACCACCTTTCCTGTTGACCCTGTCAGTGTGGAATAATTTATAGCCTTGTATGTGACATTCAGAGGGCATCTCTCTATCTTTCAGATTGAGCCAGGTCTCTGTTATAGCAATAATATCTATGTTTCCTGCACTTGCAATTAATCTTAGCTCATCTATCTTATTTCTAACACTCCTGCTATTAGTATAGTAAACCTTAAGGGAGCTAGTCCCTTGCTGCCCTCTGCTGTCCCCCTTTGTTTGCTGACCTGTTCTATTGTCTTTATTTATAACTTCATGCTGAATGCCTTTTATACATTTACTGTTTCCAACCCTAGTGTTGCAACCTGCTTGTTTCCCACACACACCCATACCTCTATCTTCCATCAGTTTAAAATCATAGGCATTTCACCAATGGCCTTCTCAATCGAGTCTGCAAGTGCTACCACCCCAGCCCCAGAGAGATGAACCCCATCCCTTGCATACATATCATGTTTGCCATAAAAGTTGTTCCAGTTGTCAATGAATGGGATTGCAAGTTCCTTGCAGTATCTGTCTAGCCAGCAATTTACACCAATTGCCCTAGACAACCATTCATTTCCTACTCCCCTTCTAGGCAAGATGCTACATATGATTGGGATCCCTCCCTTAGACTTAATGAAATCTATAGCTGACCTGTACTTATCTAGCAGCTCTTCTCTCCTACCCTTCCCAATATCATTTCCACCAGCACTGAGACAGATAATGGGCTTGTTCCCATTACCTGACATGATATTATCCAGTCTGTTGACAATGTCCCCAAAAACAGGACAAGCGTCTGCCAACACAAGTCTCCATGACTGATGACCAATAACCTGGTTTTCACATGTGCAACATCTGGGTATCTTTATTGTAGACGTTTCGCCATTCAGTGGCTTTATCAATACAAATTCTAGGACATAACTTGAAGACAGTAGAACTATGTACAGAAGATGAGGTAATCAGTCCCTCAACCTAGGAGTAGGTGCGAAGAGCACCATAGTCGTGGAGATTCTGAAGCAGAAGAAAGAGTCCTGGCGCTTATATAGTAACGTCAGGTGTAGCAGACGAGGGCATAGTCACTGGTAGGCGGGATTCCCCAGTGGAAGTAGGTCCTTCCCAAAGAGATGGGTTAGTTGTAGTAGTAGTTGTCGTAGTCGTGAAGGTTATGTCCTAGAATTTGTATTGATAAAGCCACTGGATGGCGAAACGTCTACAATAAAGATACCCAGATGTTGCACATGTGTCTTACTCTCATCTTGTCGGTATTATATACCATTCGTACACAACCTGGTTTTCGTCTCCTGGATCATCTCTATTTCCCAAAATACTCGGGAAAACCCAAGAAATAGCGTGACTCTCAATATCGTTATAAAACACGATGTCAAGCAAATTACTTAGAAGTTCTATGATAATTGTATTCTCACTGCTGGTTTAATAGGGTTTAAAACCTATTGACCACACCAGGGTCATCAAGGTTTATATGCGACAATGTCACTACAGTCAGAATACTTCTATCATTAAAACAGAAAATAACATCTCAGTGTATATACACTGAGATATAAACACCTAACAATGTATATACTTATATAGACACCTCTCAGTGTATATACACTGAGATATAAACACCTAACAATGTATATACTTATATAGATATATAAACACCTAATAATATATATACTTATATAGACACCTCTCAGTGTATATAGACGCCTCTCAGTGTATATACACTGAGATATAAACACCTAATAATGTATATACTTATATAGACGCCTCTCAGTGTATATACACTGAGATATAAACACCTAATAATGTATATACTTATATAGACACCTCTCAGTGTATATACACTGAGATATAAACACCTAACAATGTATATACTTATATAGACACCTCTCAGTGTATATACACTGAGATATAAACACCTAACAATGTATATACTTATATAGACACCTGTCAGTGTATATACACTGAGATATAAACACCTAACAATGTATATACTTATATAGACACCTCTCAGTGTATATACACTGAGATATAAACACCTAACAATGTATATACTTATATAGACACCTCTCAGTGTATATACACTGAGATATAAACACCTAACAATGTATATACTTATATAGACACCTCTCAGTGTATATACACTGAGATATAAACACCTAACAATGTATATACTTATATAGACACCTCTCAGTGTATATACACTGAGATATAAACACCTAACAATGTATATACTTATATAGACACCTCTCAGTGTATATACACTGAGATATAAACACCTAACAATGTATATACTTATACAGACACCTCTCAGTGTATATACACTGAGATATAAACACCTAACAATGTATATACTTATATAGACACCTCTCAGTGTATATACACTGAGATATAAACACCTAACAATGTATATACTTATATAGACGCCTCTCAGTGTATATACACTGAGATATAAACACCTAATAATGTATATACTTATATAGACACCTCTCAGTGTATATACACTGAGATATAAACACCTAATAATGTATATACTTATATAGACACCTCTCAGTGTATATACACTGAGATATAAACACCTAATAATGTATATACTTATATAGACACCTCTCAGTGTATATACACTGAGATATAAACACCTAATAATGTATATACTTATATAGACACCTCTCAGTGTATATACACTGAGATATAAACACCTAATAATGTATATACTTATATAGACACCTCTCAGTATATATACACCGATATATAAACACCAAAATACCTAACAATGTATATACTTATATAGACACCTCTCAGTGTATATACACCGAGATATAAACACCTAAATATATATCAATGTATATACTTATATAGACACCTCTCAGTATATATACACCGAGATATAAACACCTAAATATATATCAATGTATATACTTATATAGACACCTCTCAGTGTATATACACCGAGATATAAACACCTAAATATATATCAATGTATATACTTATATAGACACCTCTCTGTGTATATACACCGAGATATAAACACCAAAATACCTATCAATGTATATACACCTCTTGGATAATATAACCTTAGTTATCCTGATAGATATCATTCTTTCCTTATCATAACCCTTCGTCTCCTTCCAGCCATACATACATACATACATACATACATACATACATACATACATACATACACACATACATACATACACACATACATACATACAGTATACACCAGACAGCATTTATATCCAACAAAAATATGGAGACTAAAAATAGACACAGCGACAGCGGCACCAAACACACTACATAACTTACACAATATAGTGGATAGTGTCTAAATAAGATTGAACCAGTCAAGGTTCAAGTCACGTTCATCACAACAGAACACGCAGTGAACTTTTTACAGAATGAACAACACTCCATATAATTTAAATTGATTTTATATGTTCTATCAATCTGTGTGTGTGTATATATCTATCTAGTTCCTTGATAATGTGAGTAGTCACGAAAGCGCTTGGAATTTCTCTATTCTTTCAGAGTGGTTGTTTTGCATATTTTGAAATCACCTGTTTACTGTGATCTTATTGCATATATATATATATATATATATATATATATATATATATATATATATATATATATATATATATATATATATATATATATACTTAACGATTATCACCAGGATTTGAACCTACAAACCCGGCATCAGAGTACACAGTACTTTATCTGGAGTCTCCCTGTGTGGATAAAATACTGTGTACTCTAATGCAGAGTTTGCAGGTTCAAATCCTGCTCTGGAGTGTGAGATTATATATATATATATATATATATATATATATATATATATATATATATATATATATATATATATATATATATATATATATATATCTTAGTGAAACCCGACTTCTGTTATAAAGCTATTAGCACTCGAGGGGGTTTTCAAATTCATCTCTAAAACGTTTTACCTCAAATTTGGGAAAACTGAGCAAGAGTTTGTATCCATCCCAACAGGTGCCGTGATGCAAGCTGACGGCAGTATACAAATTAATATATATGTGTGTGTATATTGCGTGTGCGTGTGAAGAACGTGAGGACATCCCCTGGGATCGTATTTGCTTGGGCATCCTCCTCTTTTGTGCAACTTTGCAAGCTCCTGATAATGTGTTGATTGCAACAAGAAAGGCCTAGACCTATCATTCTACTCCCGCTGTGGTTGTTTTGCATATATATACATATATATCCTTGCATATATCCGGGCTGGTATTGATGAGATACTGAGTAATCAAAATTACCTTACGTAAGACATAAGGTATCTTTATTTCGAAACAGAGATACCTAACAATACCACGGGCTGGGATAGAACACGCGGTCAGAGTCTCAAAACTCCAGACCGTCGCGTTAGCCACTGGACCAGCTAGTCACAATAAGATTTATCCAACTAGGTATATTTCTACACCATAGGAAGGTTAGCATAGGCCACCACTGTGACCACAAATGCAAGTTTGCTTACAATCGTGTCATTACGATTTCGTGAGTCAGAGATACCTAACTGTTACATGTTACCTGTCGGTATATTATACCATTTTAATATCTCAGACTACCTTAGTAGATAACGTGGTAGGCAAGAAGCCGCTGTGGTATTAATCATTCATGTACGTTCTCCGGTACTTCCGGCCCGGGTTTTCTGCAGATGGCGACCCGGTGGTGAGCCCCCTGGGTGGGTGGGTGCCGTTCACCTTCTCTCTTCTTACTTGGGACCCTCCGGTTGGGGGGTGACGTGGTATAACTGAAACCCATTACCCTAATATAACTGCTGCAGCAATACAATCATGTTACATAGCCAGAGTCCTCCAGGAGAATGATGGTACTGAGGACAATACAAAAAGAAAATATTTATACGAGAAACAAGCGATTTGGTCTGGTTATGGGAGCTTCGACCAGAGGCTAGCGTACCCTTATTTTGTAATGTTATTGTCCAGGACGCAGGTGTTGGAGGGCAGGAGAGGCTCTCTCAGAATATTTCTACACCTTTACTGGCTCCTGCAGCAGGTGCGTCTCTTTAGGACGTTCCTGAAGTTACTGAAAGCAGTGCAATGTTTTACGTTGGGTCCCGTGGCCTGGTTGGCAAAGTTCTCGCTTCACATGCGGAAGGCCTGGGTTCGATTTCCGGCGGGGTGGAAATATTTCAACGCGTTTCCTTACACCTGTTGTCCTGTTCACCTAGCAGCAAGTAGGTACCTGGGTGTTAGTGGACTGGTGTGGGTGGCATCCTGGGGGACAAGATTGAGGACCACAATGGAAATAAGTTAGACAGTCCTCGATGATGCACTGACTTTCATGGATTATCCTGGCTGACTAACCCTCCGGGGTTAGTCAGCCAGGATAGTTACAATGTAACTATCATACAGAACAGTGTAGCAACACTGCTGGTGTTCCCACAATGTAACTATCATACAGAACAGTGTAGTAACACTGCTGGTGTTCCCACAATGTAACTATCATATAGAACAGTGTAGCAACACTGCTGGTGTTCCCACAATGTAACTATCATATAGAACAGTGTAGCAATACTGCTGGTGTTCCCACAATGTAACTATCATATAGAACAGTGTAGCAACACTGCTGGTGTTCCCACAATGTAACTATCATATAGAACAGTGTAGCAACACTGCTGGTGTTCCCACAATGTAACTATCATATAGAACAGTGTAGCAACACTGCTGGTGTTCCCACAATGTAACTATCATATAGAACAGTGTAGTAACACTGCTGGTGTTCCCACAATGTAACTATCATATAGAACAGTGTAGTAACACACTGCTGGTGTTCCCACAATGTAACTATCATATAGAACAGTGTAGCAACACTGCTGGTGTTCCCACAATGTAACTATCATATAGAACAGTGTAGCAACACTGCTGGTGTTCCCACAATGTAACTATCATATAGAACAGTGTAGCAACACTGCTGGTGTTCCCACAATGTAACTATCATATAGAACAGTGTAGCAACACTGCTGGTGTTCCCACAATGTAACTATCATATAGAACAGTGTAGCAACACTGCTGGTGTTCCCACAATGTAACTATCATATAGAACAGTGTAGCAACACTGCTGGTGTTCCCACAATGTAACTATCATATAGAACAGTGTAGCAACACTGCTGGTGTTCCCACAATGTAACTATCATATAGAACAGTGTAGCAACACTGCTGGTGTTCCCACAATGTAACTATCATATAGAACAGTGTAGTAACACTGCTGGTGTTCCCACAATGTAACTATCATACAGAACAGTGTAGCAACACTGCTGGTGTTCCCACAATGTAACTATCATATAGAACAGTGTAGTAACACTGCTGCTGTTCCCACAATGTAACTATCATATAGAACAGTGTAGCAACACTGCTGGTGTTCCCACAATGTAACTATCATATAGAACAGTGTAGCAACACTGCTGGTGTTCCCACAATGTAATTATCATATAGAACAGTGTAGCAACACTGTTGGTGTTCCCACAATGTAACTATCATATAGAACAGTGTAGCAACACTGCTGGTGTTCCCACAATGTAACTATCATATAGAACAGTGTAGTAACACTGCTGGTGTTCCCACAATGTAACTATCATATAGAACAGTGTAGCAACACTGCTGGTGTTCCCACAATGTAACTATCATATAGAACAGTGTAGCAACACTGCTGGTGTTCCCACAATGTAACTATCATATAGAACAGTGTAGCAACACTGCTGGTGTTCCCACAATGTAACTATCATATAGAACAGTGTAGTAACACTGCTGGTGTTCCCACAATGTAACTATCATATAGAACAGTGTAGTAACACTGCTGGTGTTCCCACAATGTAACTATCATATAGAACAGTGTAGCAACACTGCTGGTGTTCCCACAATGTAACTATCATATAGAACAGTGTAGCAACACTGCTGGTGTTCCCACAATGTAATTATCATATAGAACAGTGTAGCAACACTGTTGGTGTTCCCACAATGTAACTATCATATAGAACAGTGTAGCAACACTGCTGGTGTTCCCACAATGTAACTATCATATAGAACAGTGTAGTAACACTGCTGGTGTTCCCACAATGTAACTATCATATAGAACAGTGTAGCAACACTGCTGGTGTTCCCACAATGTAACTATCATATAGAACAGTGTAGCAACACTGCTGGTGTTCCCACAATGTAACTATCATATAGAACAGTGTAGCAACACTGCTGGTGTTCCCACAATGTAACTATCATATAGAACAGTGTAGTAACACTGCTGGTGTTCCCACAATGTAACTATCATATAGAACAGTGTAGTAACACTGCTGGTGTTCCCACAATGTAACTATCATATAGAACAGTGTAGCAACACTGCTGGTGTTCCCACAATGTAACTATCATATAGAACAGTGTAGCAACACTGCTGGTGTTCCCACAATGTAATTATCATATAGAACAGTGTAGCAACACTGTTGGTGTTCCCACAATGTAACTATCATATAGAACAGTGTAGCAACACTGCTGGTGTTCCCACAATGTAACTATCATATAGAACAGTGTAGTAACACTGCTGGTGTTCCCACAATGTAACTATCATATAGAACAGTGTAGCAACACTGCTGGTGTTCCCACAATTTAACTATCATATAGAACAGTGTAGCAACACTGCTGGTGTTCCCACAATGTAACTATCATATAGAACAGTGTAACAACACTGCTGGTGTTCCCACAATGTAACTATCATACAGAACAGTGTAGCAACACTGCTGGTGTTCCCACAATATAACTATCATACTCTGAAGGGTTTCTTGATATCATACTGCCAACAAATCAATTAATCAACATACAAATCAGTTTAACTTAACTTCTCTCACTGTAACAGTAACAATACATATATAATTACTACCCAGCCAGATACATAATATCTCTTTGTGTAACAGTAAAATACGTATAATCAATCACTCTTGCAAAACAAAGATTCCTTAGCCAATCAGTTAACCAAATAAGCAAACAATCAGATCATAACAAGGTGATTCGGTAACAGCCACTCAGGAGTAACGAGACTATAACCCTCAACCAGATAATATACCGCATAACAATTGAAATAGGCAAGCCTATTTGATTATGGAAATGAAATTAGGCTGATTGAATACTAAAATTATTGGTCTATAATTATAGGTCTATAATTTATCTATTATTCTAGTAATAACAATGGAAATTATTATTATTATTATTTAAAAAAAATGGGAATTTCTAAAAATGCTTGAAAACCTAAGGATATTTCATGTCTGTCATCTCCTTGGATCAAGAGCCCTTTATTAGCATCAAAGTTCACTTCCCCTCAAG